>NC_056716.1:13817288-14119788 GCF_018831695.1 Puntigrus tetrazona
CGTCACGGTATTTCGAAATTTGTCCGAACTCGAAACACGCGAAGTTTAAGTTTTAAATAACTAAAACTAAAAAAAATGCATGAAAAGCTATAAAGACATATAAATAATAATTTAAACAAATGACAAACGCAAAAAACTAAATGGGGAAATAAAATGCATGGATTAATTATTCCTTATAGGATCTAATAAAATGCCTTTCGAAAATACAGCAAATTGTTATTTAATGCTTTCTTTAAAGACACTGAAGTGACCTGTGTAGCAGTGCCCTAACAATACCTAGAGTCTCATTTTAAAGTCTAAGAATGCCTTCTTTAGCGGGGTTTCGGATCTCTCAAAGTGCATATTCATCTGATGGGAATTCACAGAATAAAGACGGAGACGTCGGGGCAGAGGAAGAATGTGTTTATGGTGGATTGTGGCGACAGTTTAAACCCGTGTATGACCCTGATCAAAGAACGGCCAATTCCACAAACCCGCAGAGTTATGAGGAGATCAATACAGAAACCACAGTAACTGACACACAACAACACACACATTCATGGGAAACATTCATCATTCAATCACATCTGTCTGCGCGCACACACACACACACACACTGCACAAACAAAACAGTAGAATCTCAACGAGACAGGAACAATTAAGGACAGGAATAACAAAATCCTGATACCAGAAACGGTTCATATCAGGATTATTAAAACTAGTTATTTCATTTGTTAGTGTATATATATATATATATATATATATATATATATATATATATATATATATATATATATATATATATAAAATTATATATATCATAAATTAAATTCAAAAATCATTTAGTGCAACCTGATGCATTAATAATATAATAATAAAAATGCAAATAATAAAAATAAACACACACACAAAATACAGACAAAAAAAAAAAAATACAACAAAAATGAAAAATATAAAAAAAACTAAGCCAAACTAATTTTATTTTATCTAGCTGCCAAATCAACATTTAGAATCTTTATTTTTAGCTTCATGCATTAAAAGAACTAAACTTAAATAAATATGAATAAAATCTATATAGACATTTAACAACATTGAAAATAAGAACAAATAAAAATGGCAAAAAAAGTTTATAAAACTATAATAACATTTCAATAATACAAAAACAACACTGGTTTAAACAACAAGAGCAGACATTGCCTAGTATGCCTAGTGAGAAGTGTGGGCATAAAACATGCGCGCGCGCACACACACACACACACACACACACACACAGAGAGAGAGAGAGAGAGCAGGGCTGATTGCCATGGAAACAGCGTATAGGCTAGCTTTGTTGAGTTGTTACATAATCAAAGGGCCTCAATGGATGATTAGGTGGTTCTTTCTTTCTTTCTTTCTGTCCGTCTTTCTATCACTAACCCTCTCAAACAGCTACTCTCATGCAACAACACGTGGTCAGACATCGGTTAAAACAGCCTGTGCCATCTTAAGAAACATGCGAATCATTATAAAACCGGTCTACACCCAAAAATGTAGAAATGCTTGTGGTGGAGTGTGAGTGAGTGTGTTTAGGGCAAACCAGATGCTTTATATTCTCTGAGGTCCATGTTAAAATACACAGATGAAAATATGTGAAATGTTTCAACTGAGCGCAAATATGTGCCCACAGTACATTCCTTAATGTTAGAAATGTGGCATAAATTACGCCGGGCTCTACAGCTTACGAGAGAAAGAACCAGAAACACTAGTGAGGTGGAAGAAACATGACAAAGAAAGAGACAGACAGAGATGCTCCGTGTTTGTCTTAGCCAGCATTTTGCCATGAATGGATGCTGAGGTTGCCATGGCAACAACATCGCAGCTTCTTTAGTAGGCCGATATCCTTGAGAGATTTTCTGTATTTTTAGCTGATGTATTATTCGGCTGTTCTTTCTCTCAATACATGCATGTGACTCTACAATATTCTACAAGGTCAGCTGGACAAACACTAGGGCATAAATGCCTCCAAATGCAGAAGTACGTTAGTTGTACACTACTGAAATATCGTTTTCCCAATAGACAAATATGTTGCCCTGACCGAAGTCACAATGTTGAATATAAAGCCTCGGGTCATTGTGGAGCGTCTCTTTTGCATTTAAAAATCAGGCCAATGACACGATGCTCACGGTTATGTTCAGAAAAGTCAAAAATGTGAGCTATCCTGAGATCAAACGAAGAAGAAGCCTCATTTAAAGTATGATATTTCTAAAAAGACTGCATAACATAACTTACATGAACGACAACAAATCATTCGCTGTGACCAAAATGCAGAAAAAGCATAATACAGGAAATGATATCAAAGAGAAGACCCATCAATATTGTGTCAGTAAAACATTTGATATTTTATGGTTAGTTCAGGTAATAAAATGCATCTTGAATGAATAATTCATTATAGTTCTAAAAACAGAAAAAAAGTATTTAAGAAAGATGCTTGCACTCGCATGCATTCAAGGTAGAACTAATAATTATTTTTATGTGATGGTTGCACCACATGACGATCAATTTAAACTTCTTTTCTAGAAACCTGTTTTAAACCAGACTTAGTTTAGACGCTCTCTTGTTTGTCGTTGGGCATTACCTTATATCCCGTGTGCGCGCGGTTCTTCGTGTGAGGTGTGGTGGAGCACAGCTCGATGGCTTCCGGCTCGTGAAAGATCACGGTGGGCAGCGGGTCCTTCCGGAGCGTCAGCACGTTGAGTTTGGTCTTTAGCATGGTCTGTAAATGCTGAAAAGGAGAAGAACTAAGTTTAGGCCGCGGTTTGAAAATGTTGAACAGATCTACAGGTGCCTCCGTTTAAACTCATTAAACACCACTTCCACAACCAGGACGGATGAATGAATTGTTTGCGCATAACATCCAAGTTGCTCCATAAAGTTTATGGCACACTTGTGTGATATTACACAGATGTCTGTCTCTCTCTCAGGCCACGCTCGTTCTTCAATAGAGTGTTATTTATATGTAATAAATACAAAATGGGACAGCGCTCACCCACTCGAACTGCTTGCTAAGGGAGATTTAAATGGGATAATTATGAATTATACAGAGAAACCTTCTAACTTATGCATTAGAAAAATATTATAGTTCACATAAAACATTAAATAAAATGAGCAAAAGAAACCAAACTGTGGAGTTCAGTGGGCATAGTAATAACTGGAGTTGGTACTTCCCAAAGCTATCAATCTCATAAACATCACAAACTCCTATAACGATTTATATAGAGAGTATAGAACATGTGTCTCTTATTAGTCATTTGTCTGTAAATTGGTGCACAGGACCAAAACCTTGCCAAAGTTGCCCTAAAATAAAAACAATACATTTTCTTGTCTTAGGATGACTTTAATGAAGTTTTTTGATCCACTTCAAATGGTGACTACTGTATAACCAAAACATTTATAAGGGAAGAGTGCGCTGATTGTTAAATGTCGGCCATTCAGATTCATCTGATTCAGATCCACAGATGATTTTGAAGGGAAGAGAAGAAAGGGAAGAAATATGCAAAAGGGGGCGAGTGAGACGGAGGAAACGAGTGGATGACAGAAGCCACATGTATAAACGCACCCTGAGCCCAGAATCAGCACTTTACAACTTTCTGAGAGAAAGAAACATTCCTGTGGTCTGAGCATAAAAGAATAAAGAGAGAAGCAGAGAGAAAAACAGAGAGAAAGAAAGAGCGGTTTGTTCAGGGGAGGGCGAGGTGTTGAAACAAATCTGGAATTTTATTCATAATATTTTCACTGCGATTCATTTTTATTCTCAGCCGGGAAGTCAAAAAGACTCTATTTACAGCTCATTCAACAGAAGACCGCAGAAGAGCAGCAACCGAGGCCTTCCGTGAAAAACAGCACGTTTGTTTGTAACTGCACTGTCATTGTCACGTTCTGCTCTGCAGTCGTGCTCCAACGTTCTTCAAAACATATCTGTCTGAATTTCCGCGGGGGTCATAATAAAGTGTCTTCTAAAACAATGATAATTCAAAGTTTTGGTATGTCGACCTTAAACTTTCCTTCCTGAAATAAGATATTGTTTTCCAAACTTTACCTCCTACAGAGCAAAAGGGTTCCTCTCTAGAGACGGAGTGTTTCTGAGAAACAGGAGGACATTCTCAGAGCGGAGTCCTCATTTCAGGAAAGCTCTACACACATTTTCTCCATTTACATCAACACTGGATGCACGTTTCTTGGGCAAGTTTTCAATGGGCTGATCCACAGGAACAGTTTCACTTCTGTTTATAGTTGCCAACAAAAACAAGTGCTGAAGAAACATCACGTGAGGTTCAAAAAGAAGCTTTAGTACCAAAAGAAAGAGCGCCGTCAATAATTTTTTATTATTTTGGCTTTGCTAGATTTTCTAGAACAGTATGACCCAGCAAAAACAAAACCATCACACTGGATATTGGAACCATAACTGCTCATATTATATGTGTGTGGCTAATAAATAAATATCAATTTTCAAAATTAATTTTACATATTGTCTACTACTATGTTGCGATGCCTCAATTCACCACAACATTGAAGCGTCACACAACATACGGTCAACTATTTGTATTTTTAAGACGAATAACCAATTGAAACTGTAAACTTGCAGAGTAGAATGTTTTTTGATTGTAATAGAGTTCATAAATGAGTATCTATTTTGCGATTTAAGAAGGAGAGTTTTTATTTTAGAAAGTCAACAGGAAAACATACAGTCAGCAGACTGTGTTTCTATCCCAGACATATTCCTTCACATTAAAATGGCTTCTATTCTGACTAAGGTCTATATCAGGGATCCTCAAATCTGGCCCACAGATGCACTTTCCTGCAGAGTTTAGCTCCAACCCTAATCAAAAACACCTGATCGTGCTAATCAGTGTCTTCAAGATCATTACAAAATCACAAGTAGGTGAGTTTTATCAGGGTTGGAGTTAAACTCTGCAGTGTTTTGGACCACCAAGGCAAGATTTAAGAAACCCTGGTCTGCGTCCTCCATTACTGAGCATCGAAAAAAGCTTTGCTACACTTATTTTGAACCTCCAAAATGTTTCTTACATTATCTCTTTGCTGAGGTCTGCCAATATCTGCTACAATTTGATTCAAAACAACGTTCCTGGGCCAAACTGCCGCCAATGAGCTTCACTTAATGGCTTCCACACCTGCTACTAATGCCAACTTTGTTGTCTTCAACCAAACTTCAGGATCACATCTGCAGCACAGTAACAACTAACAACACATTAAGCCAATGCAGAGGATTACTCCCGGATTCATCAGTAGTTGCTTCAAGATCAAAATAAATGGGTGTCAGATAAGGGTGATATCCAAAATATGGACTAATGTGAGGCCTCTGAGAAACCTTTGCTTTCATCATTTGGTCAAAATCCAAGTTCGAGTCCATTATTTGGCACATGTGCGTCACCAACACGAGTACTAGTGCCAAACAAACAGAGGTCCAAATCAAATGCTCTAGTGAGAAAAAGGTTGGCCTAATGTTTTTGCAATGCTGTTTATTAAAACAAATAATACAGAAATCTAATTTTGCATCAGGACCACATGTCACAAATGCAAAAAATACATGCATGCATCTATACTGTTGAGCTTTATCTTGGCATGTCTGTCAATTAAGTTGCAAAAGCAGCAGTTGCAAGTCGTAATTACAGTACTTTCGTAGACTTAGTATCTAGAAGGAATGTAAATGTAAATAATAGAGATATTGTGTGAAAATCGAACAACATGCTACCAATAAAATGCGATTAAAATATGCAATGTTTCTGTACTTGTCCAAGGAAGGGAGGTAGAAAACTTGTCAGATTTATACTGTGAAGCATGTATATATGCGCGTGTCCGCTGCCTGCTGCGTGTGGGTGAGAGATGGACTAAACTGTGTCAGTGTTTAACACATTAAACGAGCGTTTGTGGGTCTGTCCTGCAATGATGGGTTTAACAAGACCAGGAGTGTCTCTGTTCATTCATATATCACTCACAGACAGACAGAAAAAGAAAAACACGAGAGAGCTGGAGTGAGTTAGGGAGGTAGTGAGACAATGGAAACGGTTCAGGCAGATCTCTGGCGGCTATCAGCTTGATTACATCTGACAAGCCTCGTATTTCATCCGCACTCAGATTTAGCTGACTTCTGGCGACATTCCTCAGCAATTTGGTCTCGAAAATATAGGTCAGAAACACATAAACAGAGTCTTTGCAGAATATTTTGAGTTAAACGCAACGGTCTTTAACAATGCCTGCCAATATCTGCGACAATTCAAAACACTGTTCTCGGCCTTCGCTGCTGCCAAAGGCCTTCGCTTAATGACTTCCACAACTAAACTACAAAGCCATGAGTTTGCCGTCTCCACTCATCTTCAGGGACGCAGACAATGATTCAGGCAATGTTTTCAAACTCGTTTTAACCGTTTGGTCCAATCACGAACTTCCCATTCACGACATTCTACAAAAATGCAGGAATTAGTAAAACCTCTTTATGATGATTTTTAAAGCTATCACTTGCCTAGAAAAGGCTGGTTAAATGGGGCTAAAGAGGTTGTGAAAAAAGGTTAAAGTCATCTACTTACAAGTCACTTTCACAGCCTTGTTGTGTTTATAATTGCACTCTTATAAACTATTCTAACTCAAACTTTCAGGGAAAATGTTTAAACGAAGTCTGAACGGTGGTCTGGGTGATGCTAAAATCATGCGACTGTGACCTAGTTCATTTATAGCCTACATTTTGCTTTTCACTGATACATAGACTTCATAAAAGATTCATAAAAGATGTGTTTATTTGTGAAGATTGTCATGAAGAACAACACTGTTCTTGACCAAAGAGTGTATTTTCCCCAAAGTAAATCCAAAAGCCAATACAAAAATCTTAAATCTGTATATATTTGAAGGTAGGTGGACACACAACATGGACACACACCTGGGTTTTTGACAAGGAAATAAGGGGGATATGAACTTGGCCTATAAAAATATATAGTCACTGCAGCAATCTATTAAAGGGATAGTTTATCCCAAAAATGTTAATTCTGCCATTACTCACTCACCCTCAGGTCGATGACGCATTTTTAAGATGTCTTTACTACCTTTCTGGGCCTTGAACGCCCAGGTGAACGAAGGTTTTACAGGTATGGAACAGCATGACGGTTAGATCATTTGAATTTTAAGGGGCACTATCACTTTAAGACAAATGAATCGCATGGCATTTGCAGCTCAGGCTATCGGCTCAAAATGTGCCCAACAAAACTTTGCAAGAGATGCGAAGAATGCGAGTTGCTCTCCAAAGGCGATTTATTGGCCTATTTGAAAGCAGACTTTCACACAGAGATGGCATACGCCAATAGTAGGTTGAGAATGAGAGTGTGTACAGACAAAGCTCGTAAGTTCCAGTGTGGGTGCCGGTCGGGTTTGCGTATAACTTTACGAGGGGCCGCGTTGCGTTTCACATGGACCCGCCAGGGCCAAGTTAGGACAGACATGTAGGAGGTCCCATGTTGCCATTGGTGGATGCCGCTGGAAACAAATATCCGACAAAAATGGAAGTGGGAAGATGCCAATGGCACCGGAAACCTCAAAGTCAATGCAGGCCTCGCCCACCTTCCTAAAAACACCAATCAATGTCAAGTAGCACAAGCACCACTCACACATACGAACAAATAAAAAAAAAAAAGATACATCATTTAATTGTAAATGCATACATTTTTCTTTACAATTTTTTTTTTTTGGATGCGTTTGCACACACATACACACCCCACCATAAGCTCTCCGTGAACTCTGTGAGAGACTCCTGCCAGACACTAGAGAAGCTAACGACAGACAGACATATCTGTGGTTTACCCTCAAACTCACTCAACACAAGCACACACACACTCACTCAAACCAAATGATATTCTTGGAAACTCTGCATTGTAACAGAATAAGGCCATATTGTGCTGCAGTTCTCTCAATTAATCCTTTAAAGAACACCCAATAACACATACTTCACACAAATGCCAAACCCAAATCTCTCCTCTCCATGCGAACGCACTGCAGAAAGACCGGATTCAACTTTGAAGGTGGGTTCACTTCAATTCGCTTATAAAGACATAAACACTGGAACAAGGTGGGGTGGAAATACCTACAACACGCAATTTTGTAATGGCACAAAGAATTAGCAGCTATCATGGGCGTCCTTTCCGGATAGACCTCAGTGTTTTAGTAAATTAACTGTTATTTAAGAGTCAAAACTCAAGGTACCTCTGATGAGCAATTATCTGGGATTTGAACTCACGTGAACTCAGATCTTTGATATTTTGAACTTAACTTCAGGCAATTTTGTTACCTGAACTGCTGAAAATTTAATTATTTGCACTTATAATTAACTTTGAATTATGATTTGGGGCTTTGTGAGCCAAATTGTCGAAACGTATGCTGCATTTAACAAGTGTAGAAAATCCGGAAATATTATTTTAGTTTTTACAGTAAAATGTGGGTTGAACAATTATCTGAGCCGATATTAAGAATTTTTATGGTTAATGCTATTGGTCATTTTCAAAATAAAGATAATGTAAAAGCCAGCCGTTGTTATTCTTATTCATTTAATATTTTACACAAGATATCGGTTCAAAAAAAATCATTATCGGCCTGTAATAACTGATATGGGCCTTGAAAAACATAAATCAGGCAAAAATTATTAAACCTGTAATTGTGTTGTTGTCTCTCTTAAAGGGATAGTTTACTAAAAAACGCATATTCTGCAATTATTTACTTGCCCTCAAATATGACTTTCGCGAAAGACGACATTTTAAAAAATGTTAAGAAACAAAACACCTGCCAGTAGCCATTGACTTAAACAGAGCAATCCTCACTGCTCACATTTTTTAAATATCTTCCATATCTTCTTCTTTCCACGCTATGGAAGTCATGGCTGCCAGCAACATTTTTTTTCTTCGTTTTTCAAAATATCTTCTTTTGCATTCAGCACAAAAAGAAACTCTTACAGGCTTGGGTCAACTTGATGGTAAGTAGGACAAATGATGATGAAATTTTCATTTTTTTGGTGAACTCTTCCTTTAACAAAGATTTGAGAAGTGCATCACGTTTTGAGCAAGAGGGAAATGAAATTTAAGTGTTAGCAGAAAATAATGATGACTGTAGATATAAGCTATGAAACGAGAAGAAGAGCTTCTTGAATTCATTTTAAGTTACAGCTTGTAGGCATACGTACAGGCATAAAATCAATGTGGACATGATTTGTAATGTGGGCATAATTTCTGCTGTCTTGGGCATTTGAACATGGTTACAAGTCCTGCTGAGACCGGTTTAAGCTGCCATACTGACGACCAGCGGAATCTAAACGGATAGTTCTGTCTGTGTTTACTCACCGGCACGTCATGTTCAGATCTTATTAAACGATCCAGTCTGAGATGTTAAAATCTCACTGGACGGGATGTTTATGACAGCACAGGGTGGTGGTAGAAGGGTTCACCTGCAGTCGCCCTGGTTACACCTTCATAAAGGTCAGTTCTGGAGCTCAAATGGAGTTTCAGAAACGAAAACACAGAATAAAGCAGAACAGTTCCAGATCACAGAATGGGAGAGACGAGAATGAGACTGAGCATCGCCATTAACACAGCGATGCCCGTTACCATAGAAACGCCACAAAGAGAGAGCCTGCCGGTAGTCATGGTTACAGTGCAGCGGACACTGAGAGTGCTTCAGTGCATTCTGAGAAAAGTGCGTTGGGAAAGAATCAGTGCACACAAGTGTTTATGTGCGGAGGGCTTGAGAATTCAATCTCGTTTCAATGATTGTAAGAAAATCAGCCCCAAGTCCCTTGCTGTTAATTGCAGCACTAGAGTGACAGCTGTATGACTGGATGGTCTTTGGAATCGACATTGGGAATGAGACCCTCAGCTCCAGAGAAACGATGTCTCGATCTGTGGTGCTAGGAATGTGTGTTTGTGTAACACCAGATTACACCGGGCAGAACGTCACGTAAAGCATGTCTTAGCCTCAGAAAAATAGAACTCACTCACACGGTAGTTTAAAGTAGTGCGAGAACATTTTCAAGTCCCCCAAATCAACAGAGCTTGTTCTCCCTTCTTTTTAGACCGATCTTACAACTTCGATGCCAATTCTTCTATTACTTATGTAGCCTATGTGCATAATTATGCGATCTAAATACACGTGGAAACCATACAGTTTGTCAGCTGAGCTTAACTTCTATGGAACAATCTTTAATATAAACATGAAAAGTTTTGCATTTATCGGAGTACTAAACTGCCCTTATTGCATGCTGTCTCAGCTCCAAGTGAAAACTTGCTCTGTCTTTCTTCAAAATGAAAAAGTGTGAAAACGTAAGTAAGAGCTGGTCTGCACAAAGTCAGTGAACCACAAGGGTCTACTCAAAAAGCAATGGATCCTGAGGCTGGTTCTGTCCAGTTGGGGTTATGCTGGGAGGAGCGCAGTAAGAGGACAAAACTCTTGAAGTCAATATATTCTTGGTAACACCTTACAAACCTATTATCTTACACGAGCAAACAATAAACAATGTATTTATTCATCTTTGTTACCATTGGATTAACTAACATGTTCGATTATACTTATAATATTCTACTGTTACCATACATAAGATCTGATTGTATTGTTAGATGGTATAATCCTGTTAGATTAAAATCTCCACGATGTAATGCTCTTAATGCATCCCATGGAATTCACCGAATCCTGCTAAATCCAGTCTTTTATGAGATTATAAAGAGTTCACTCCAGATTTGGAAAAAAAGAACTGTATGCAAACAGTCCTACATTATGTCTTTAACCACGTGCTCAGCTTAAAATGTATTACTACGTACAGAGACTCTTAAAATTAAAGGCTTTATAAGTGGATTTTCGCAGTGATGCTGCAGAAAAAAAAACATTTTAGCAGCCAAAAGAACCTTTCAGTCACCGGTTCTTTAAAGAACAATTTAATTTTCAAAAAAAAAACTATTTTTTCCACTATAAAGGTCACATGAACAATCAAAAGCAATAACGAAGCATTCTTTTTAAGAGCGATACAGTGCTGTTAGATTTAATTAGTCACTATATTGTACCTTATAGGAAATATCCATTTTTATTTCAATGCCAGTGTAAACAATAGCATGTACAATTATAAAAGAACCCTAGCAAAAAACTAATGTATTAGAAAAACATTTGCATTTAGTTCAAAATATTAACATTTACTGACATTGTTCAAGACACTTTTTTTTAGAGTAACACTATTTTAAGGTGTATATAATAACAATTATGCATAATTACATCCAAATAACCTTAAACCAAACCCTTCTCCTAACCCTAACCATGTAGTATGTACATGCAGTTAATTCATATTAACATAAATGAATTATTACCTTAGTAAGTGGTTTACCAGTTTAATACACCAAAAGTACAATTGCAGAGTACTTTAAGCGCATACATATGTATTTAAAATATATTTGTAGTACTTAGCATTAAGCCTGTCATAAGTTTTTGTTGCGTGATGTATTGCCTCATAAATAACTGCAATAAGTGATATTATTGTTATTTTAACACCATTTAATGCCACTGAATGCATAATCATAATATGACAGATATAACAGAATAATAATGCAATAAGGCCTACGCACTAACTTTAATTGTTAAAAATATAGTTAGTTTTCAAAAGTATCGAAATATCAGATACCTTGATTAGAAAAATAGAAAAAATGCTAATGAAGCTGCAAAAGACAAGTGAAAAAAAAGAAAACATTGTAATTTTTTAATGTAAATATTATGGGTAATATATTGCATTAACAAAAAAAATGATAGATATACATATATTGTGCGATAAGTCAATATACTGATTAATGCGACATAGCATGAAATAATAGATGCAATTTTTGTACATTTTAAACATGCCATTTTAAGTATATTTAATTTTCACTCTGGAATTAATAACCTACTTCATACACTGAAGCAGATTTATTAATGATAAAAATGTTGTCCACTGACACGAGTAAGCATGTTCCTGAAACCCTGTGTTTGAAGTTTTAAAAGCTGATAAACTCAAAAAAGGGACCGGTATGGAATTAGGTCACGGATCATGGTCTAATAAGGACCAGGTTGGTTCAAAGCATGTGAAAAATCAGTGAAATACCACAAAGAACTGTATTGTTTATAACTAACAAGCATTCTGGCTAACAAACCTAAGCTTGCTAAGTACGGTTCTAATCTACTGGATGGTTTCAGGAAGGAGAACTTCGGATCTTGAGTCCGGTTTGCGCAGAGCTGCGACAGATGAATAAAACCTGGCCGTGGCTACACGGCTTTAAATTGTTTACAGTGGTTTGATACAAACATTTTGCTACGCGTAACAGCACATTTTGTTGATCAAATCGGTCAAAGCAGCTTTCAAAAGAGTTTACTACGCTATTTAATCAGTGTCGCCATGCCAAGCACTGAGGAAAAGATTGTGCAAGTTCATCTGGCGAAGCCCATCCAGCTCCACATCTGGATGATATTACAAACAGTGGAGACGTGAAGCCCAGCACCCCAGGAGATAAAAATACTTGACGTGAACTTTTCTTTTTTTTTTTATTTGGAGGAGATTTACAGGTAACTGCCGGACGTCTATAACCGGATGGATCCGAAAGCTCGGAGAAACCTGGCTAAACGTTCTTGCACAGAATCTGGATGCCCATGACGCGTAAAACAACCAAGAGGCACAGCTTGCCAACAGATGTGCCGTGTGTGTGTGTGTGTGTGTGTGTGTGTAAACCCGGTCTCAGCTGCCATTCAGATATCATCAGGCATCTTGAACTGGTTTAAGTTGACGTTCCGACTTTAAAAACGTAAAAAGTCCATACTTTCAGGACTCCCACACCTTTTTCAACCAATTCACGTGGACTTTCCGTTCGTGATGCGCGGATGGGAAATGACCCCTCCAAAAAGCTTTTGCAAAGTTATGAGCGGTTTCTTGCTGGTTCTAGCCGGCTGTCCGGCTTCAAAAAAAGGCCATCTTAAGCTATGGCACGGCCAGCTGGTAGCTAGTTCAATGACCAGTTAAAGGGACAGTTCGCTAAATTCAGTCGCCCTCAAGCCACACCAAAACAAGACTTCCGTTCATCTTCTGAACACAAATTAAGATATTTTTAATCGCGAGAATAAACCTGGTCGATAAATTGTCTTCAGAAAATTTGGACTAGACCACTCAACTGATATCAGATTAGCTGTAAAGCCTCTTTAGAAAGTCCCAAAGTGGAGGTTGTGCAGAATAGATCAACAGAGGCACAGAAATCTCTTAGATTTCGTTAAAAATATCCTCATTTGTGTTCCGAAGATAAACAGAAGCCGCATGGGTTTGGAATGGCATGAGAGTGAGTACATGATGATTTTTGAGCGCACTATGCCTTTAACGACCATTGAGGACCAGCTAAAAAGTAGAGAGATTTCAGGCACTTTTGAGTTGGTCAGTCTGAGAGACCAGCTCGGCTTTGGCGTTGACTTTGTAACGGATTTTAACACGTTTTAATAAACCTCAACGTCCCATGTTTCCAGGTCCAACGTGAACGCGGGACTCGAACGCGGCGCAAACGCAACGCGAGAACGCGCCCTCAGCCAAGGCCAGGAGCGCAGCAAGTTCCAGCACAAACAAAGTCGCTCCAGCCATTTCACAGACAGCAGACAGACACGCCGACGCTGTGAAATGGCCTTGGGTCTGGAACGGCGTGAAACGGTTTAGGGACAACTGTAAAACTTCAGCTCTGTTTCGCGACCAGACTCGCAGCTGCAGTCCAGACGCTCTGAGCTTCAAGCCAGGAGCGGCGATACAAAGTTGAAGAGCCGCGCAACGCCGCCGTAGCGGTTTATCAGATAAACGGAGGCTGGACGAGGCTCGCTGGATGGGAAGCTCGTGTGCCCGTTGGCTGGCCTGCACGCCGCGTCTCCGCAATGAACGACAGACAACAAAAGCGTTCCTCGCATCAATTAGACGTCCGATCTTACCTGCAATCGCTCCGACGCAGGCTGCCACATTTTAGTAGAGGATACGCTCGATTGTCAGGCTGGAAACAGGGATAGCCCGGCTATAACATCTGCTCGCTTGAGGCGCGTTCTTGCTCCTTCTGTCTCCTCAAGCAATCCCGAGGATAAAATAAAGAGACAGTGAATTCCAACGGTGCGCAAGAACGAAACTCCGCCTGCGAAAACACGCACAGGCTCTTTTCTTTCTTTCTTTCTCCGTCCCTCCGCGTCCTCCGCCCCCTCTCTCGACGGCTGCTCTTCTCGGAGTGACCAGAAGAGGGCGCCACTTCGTGGAGCGTTGCAGACGTTACGTTACGCGTATTTGTTTTGTTTTTTTTCACAAAATGCTCGGAATTATTGCGACTTGTAACGTTTGAGGACACAAATTGTTTCAACAGGCCGCTGTAACAAATTCCGTAACATCGGTACAGATGTTACATGTAACTGCAGTTTAGTTCACAAAGGTTGTCACAAGCTGCGTTTCTAGCCTTGTATCAGTACTGAGGCGCATATTTGTATAAATTGTAGTCCATTCTCATTTGCCTACAGTGCAGTGCAAGCTGCATGTGCAATAAGGGGACGCTTTTGTTCCTAAGTACGCTTTTTTAATAAAGCTACGATCTCGGCCTGAGAAACTGTGGTGGACCATGAGAGCCATTTTCTCAGGACGCGTCCTGGTCAGGATTTCGATGTTGCCTAAAATATCTAAGTTTTGGCATTATTTGCATGCAGACCGATCGGTGTGTGACATCGGTTCCTTGCGTTCTCGAGGTACTTTGAATCGAAGCAATACAGAAATCCTGGCAAGGACGCGTCCTGGGAAAATGGACCTTATGAGAAACCGCTGCAGGACTTTCAGCGCGCGAGTGAACTTTACGAAATTAACTGGGAACAGAACTGCAAATCCCATTCGATTAAAAGAGTGATTCATTCGCGAATGCCAGCTCTGAAAACATCCCTGCTGAAAAAAAACTGCATATGTGTTTAGGTATGTTATGAAGCTGGGATGCTGGCCCTTTGCTGGTTTATGCTGGTCATGTGCTGGCAAAGGACCAGCATAAACCAGTTTAAACCAGCATCCCAGCTTCAAAACATACCTAACCAGCACGGGATCTGCATTAAACACAACAGAAAATGATTCTAGGGGTCTCTCATGAAGTAGTAGTAGAAACGAATGTCTGAGAAGTTTTCCTTTTAACCTTCATCAATCTTCATCAATAGTTTACTTGCCTTCACAGTTTTACATACTCTTTAGAATTTTTTAAGGAATACACACACACACAATTGCACAAAAAACATAATATAGTTAGAAATATAGACAAATGTCTACTATATGACAACCAGTCTCATTCTGATTTAGTAAGAACAATTCTATAACTAAGCTTTCAAACCCGATTTCCGCTGAATGAATGAGTGTTTTGGCACTGCGTGATAAACCCGGTCCTTCCGAAACCCTCACGATGTCACAGGTCAGAGACTGACCCTACCTTTCTATAAATGCTGTGTTAAATTAGGATTTTCCAGGATTTACAAGCGGTTAAACCACCGTATCTACTTTACACTCATGGTAGCCGGCACATCTGGTATGCAAAGAGAATATTTAAGTTATATTCTGGTCTTCCAGTTTATACAGTGGCTAAGGATGCAGCAGCTTGCCACTTACTCACACACTTTTACCTATTATTCAATTATTCCAGAGTCATCTTTGTCCAGAAACCGCCTATAGCCGAATGAGAGGTGAAATAAACACTTAAAAGGGTCAAAAGAGACCTTGGTCTGTCTCCGAGGTCAAAGCTATCAAAACCGTGTCCTTTCCTCCCCGCGGTGGGAGGACTTCTGAGTGTCCAGGGCATCATCACAGTACGCCATTCTTGCAGATGTTTACTTTCAGAACATCTGGAGCCCACACAAGGTCACGGAAGGGTCTAGGACATCGTTTGAACTCCATATAAGGGCACGGCCAGCTGGGGGACATTCCAGTGTTCAGACGGTCAAAGGCATTCCGTCGGTGGAAAACACATCCTCTCTCTCTCACCGTCTGCATCTGAGCGTGCGTTTCTCATCTCGAGACGTGAGACACGATTGCAACACTTGAATGCTTTTACAAATGTCAAGTTCGCTTCGCGCACTGCAGGGAAAGTGGATATGAGCTTGGACCGTTTGGAGAGATAAAGCGTGTTTGTGTGCGTACGAGACTTACCATCTGTTCTTTGGGATAAAGAAAACGCGTCTGATGCGAGCGGCATCTTCCAAAACGTCCTGTTCCCTGTGATATGAAGTTACATGTAGTGCTTCCTTATCTACAATTAAATACCTACTAATCGCTTTCATTACTATAAACATCCAATAGGATTTGTATTTTCAAGGTTCATTGTATCTCGTCTCGTTTATCACATGTTAAACATCCAAGCATTAAAACAGGCTTGAGGCTTTCACTTTAACTTTTATTAATACATCATTCCACAGATATAACCAAATGGGTGTTATCTTTATCTAACAAAAACAGTGCTCGGGTCAGAAGCTTCCCTTTAGTACTGATCCTAGACACAACCTGTTCATTCACCTGAAGATGAAGATTAAATCTTAAAACTCGCCCTCATGCTGTTCATTTCCGATCTTCCGTAGAAGACTAAAACAGGATATTTGGAGAATGTCCAAGCGGCGATACACCTTGGTCGAGCTCCAAGATGGACAAAACACAGTAAAACTGCCAAAAAGTCTCCCAAATACTTTCCAGATCCTTTTGTTCAGTTGAAAATATTTAAATAGCGAGATCAGCAGCAAGAAACCTGAACCAGTTTTATTTGATATCACTCAGACAAAACATGGCACAGTGCTTCTTAAGGCAGAATGTTTTAATACCTACGGATTTTAAATCTGTGACCGATTTTTTGGCCAGTTTTTACATACAGCTTGAATGCGATAAACGGTTTCGGTGCTTTTTCCAGTACAATCGTTGCACGGAAAAGAGCAGCTTGGGCATTCTGCAAAATAACTCCTTCGGTGTTTAACGAAACGCAGCATGAGGCGAATTGATTTTTAGCCAAAGCGTTTCCTTTAATCCAGGCATTATAAAGCATCAAAAGCGGTCTCAGATCAGCTACCGAGGGCAACCTCCACCTTTCTATACTAAGCAAAAGGATAACCATAGGAGTACAATGAGTATAAGTAGGAGCAGATATGGAAGATAAGTGAGAAAGGGAGACGGGTAATGGAAAGAATGAAAACATTCCATGAGTACCACTCCAGCCAGATGCAAATGAAGAGAAAGACAGCTGGAACCCGTTGCAGGAACACCAGAAGCGCATGGCAGAAATACACCGGTCTTAACCAGACTCGAGGACCTGTCAGAGACACTTCACTTGTTCCAATGCTCTGACTCACTAATGTCTCAGTAGATACTAATGGTGAAGGTAATCTTATTCTTGGAGGCTATTTTTAAGTCCATTTCGGGGCCAATAAGCATTCTGTGCAGATTAAAAGTCTCAAATTTTCCTTGTTGCTTGTCCACATTATTTTCCCTACAACTTCCATTACACACGCGGCATTTTGACTTCTTGAATTTTCCACGGCTCTCACGCATTCATGTGTTTACATTCACAATCATACGATTATGTTAAAACACGTAAGGCCGTGTAAAAGCCATGAACATTTCTTTTATCGAGTAAACGTCAAAACCCATACGACGCACTTTGAAGTTTCCCTTTCACTTTGCCAATAAACTGACGGTTTATTAAACTTTGCACACGTCCGTTTACATTTTCATGTTGGAACCGAATATGTAAACTTGGTTTTCTTGTATTGTCAGATTGTTTATGAGCAAATTCTTGATAGTTAATGCCATTTTACAGCACGTCTAAACTGACTCACTGATGGTTTTTCAACTCCCTGATCATTTGCAGCCACGTTTGCAAAATTATGCAGGCAAAAAATGTTATTTACCATTTTCAACCGCTGAGGGATGTATGATACACCACTCGCATAGAAGTCACCTTCAAAGGCTGTGAATGTGCATGATCAACCTCGAACACAAGCGAAACCCTCCTTGAAATCACCAGATTTTGCCTGCGAAAATTTCAGCGGTAAATGTGACCACAGCTTAAGGAGCTTTGCAGGTGTCTGGAACGGAGAGGTCTTCCATAAAACGCTATGAAATATAGATCAGGAGGCCTAGTTTATTACTCAGTGATACGACACCACAAAATATTACTTTTAAAAGCACTTTGCCGTGCTGCCTTCACATGGACGGTGGTATCTTAAGACTTTGCTAACACCAAGTTCGGGACACAAAAGAGACCACAATAAACAAGAAGAAAGAAACAGCAAACAACAATGTACATAAGGTTACAGAGTAACCGAACCACTGATCCTATCCATGCACCAGTAAGGCAACCTACATTGTCTTATCTTTTAATTCTTCAGTATAAAGTTACAGTTTAACTGGACTATGAGCTCTATTACTCCTAATTCTACAGCTTTTGCGTGGATTGCTGCTATCGTATTTGTAATCAGAGTCTAGAGGGTGGAAGGGTTCGGTTAAACACCCCCTCTCACACGCCGCGTTTTGCGATGTAGCTTGTTATTCGTCTACTTACATTCCACGAAACATTTGCGTCTGCAAACAAAGCACATTTGTTTGGGACTATTCCATTAACTAATTCTGTGCAGCACTCCTAGCGCCTGATATGAATTAAAAGCTTCATGGTTTTACAATGATAAAATATATCAGTTTCAAAAGTTTTCGACTCATTTTTTTAAAATCTATTCTCTGGAAATAAATACTGCATGGATTGGCTCATTTCAAAGGCTGGAACAGTGGCTGTGTGTATGCGGTGCGTGCGTGTGTGTGTGTGTGTGTGTGTGCATGTATTGCCTCACAAATCTTTAGTTTTAATGAGTGCGACTAATGGCTTGTCGTCGGGGCTGTAATCTTCATAACTGATGGGAGTCGCATCATACATTGCCGGTCTGGATTTCTTCCCAAACCTGTAACACACGCAAAGGAACGAGACATTTTTGTTGTTAAATGGTTGATTGATCTCATAGGCCTAATAGCCTGCAATGGCACAGTTTGACCGGTGTGTGCGCTGTAGTGCAATGCTTTAATTCAGCTCTGCAATTCAATAGAGGAAGACACGCTTAAGAGAAGTGCAAACGAAGTGCAAACCAGTAGGAATGTTTCATGACGCTAAGTCTTAGATACAAACAAGTAGTGCTTTACTGTTAGAAAACATCCCAGAGCGTATAGATATGCAAATATGTGTTGCACAGTTTCCTCTCAGTAATGAAATGAACGCACAACAAAAATAAAAGCGGTGAGAAAACAGCTGTTACGAATCATCCGTGATGTGGATAAGTTTATATATTTCTATAACACTTTAGGCAATAGACTGTTTTAAAGCAAACAGCCCTTTCAGTTAGAGTTACAACTTTTATTTTCTCCTATGAAGCATTTCTATATGTATATGAATGTATAGCGTGTGTATAACTCAATATTTAAATGAACTGCATTCTGCAAACATTCTGTCATTAATTACTCCCCCCTTATGTCGTTCATAACTCGTAAGGCCTTCGTTCATCTTTGGAACACAAATTTTTGATGAAATCCAAGGGCTTTCTCACCCTGCATAGACAGCACGTTCTAGGCATACAAGCGTAGGGGACATCCAAAAAAAAGTCCATGTGCTTCAAGCTTATGTGAGGCTATGTGTGAAGAAAACAAAAGTAACAACTTTATTCAGTTTCTTCTCTTGCCTGTCAGTCTTTGATGCACGTCCTTGGTAGCTTTGTAGGGTCAGAAAGCTTTTAGATTTCAAAGATAAACAAAGGCCTTACAGGTTAATATTAATTTTGGGGTCAACTGTCCCTTTAAGTTGTATGCTTGTAAACTTCCTTTGTGTTTTAGAGTTGCATATAAAAAAGCATGCATCCACCTTGCGTGGCGAATAGAGGCGATGGCGTTGCTGAAATCGCTGTCAATACTGCGGCAGTTGTAAAACTCCTGATAGGCATGACGGGAGGAGCCCTGGTACTCGATACGGCTGATGCGACAGATGCCAACGATGAGGATGATGAGCATCAAGACGAAAGCCACGCACAGAGCGCCGATGATAATGTACAGAGAGTGGCGCGGCATGTTGGTCAGCGAGTCGACCGGCTGAGCCATCTTCCACTGCAGGTCTGAGACAAAGTGAAGACAGAAAACAAATTGTGAGTGACATCTTCCTGCGCTATGCCATGTGGTTGCTATGGACTTGTGTTATAAAGTTGCTAGGGTGTACTGGATGGGGCAGTGCTAGGGGGTTCTGGGTGCAGTTTCTTACATTCGCAACGGCTGATGAAATGCTTTAATAAGCCACAGACCAAGCGTCATCTAGCAAGGTCACACACCCATAAACACAGTGGGATATTCCTGAGAATCTCTGAATGGCCAGCTATCTCAGAGAGTCACACGGCTCCGCCTCCTCACACGTCACAGTCGTCCCGTTGCCTAAATGATGAGAGGCGGCGGAGCGTGAGGAGGTTCACAGGAAGCTAATGGTGCCGAGTCACAGCTGCCATAAAAGGCAGGAGCACGTCACTCCTCAGAGGATGCGTTCTCTACCCCTGTGCATACATAACGCTGTCCTTGAGGCCTGAGTCGTCACGGAAAAAGGAATGGCACTAGCGGAGCAAGAACACCATGTCCCTTCAAGTCACTGCCCAAAGGACAGTATGATATAATACGTGATAATAATAACATTATTCTAAATAAGGCGTTTCCCATGCATTTCCTTTCACTAACTGTTGGTGTAAACTCACGGATCTCGCAGCTTCCGCCGACCCATCCGGGAGGGCAGTGGCAGGTGTAGCCGTTTGATTGGTCGATGCAGGTACCGCCGTGGTGACACGGGTTGCTTTCGCACTCGTTGATGTCAACCTCACAGTTCTCACCTACAAAGAGACAATAAAGCGGTCGAGACAGAATACAAACGTCTTATCAGCGTTCCCCTAACGATAAACGATGGCTACGTTCGGAATGCATACTAGTCTGCTAGATAACGCACGCTGTGCGGTACGCATGTGAATCAATGCAAGAGCAAGTTTTATTTTGTATAAATGTTTAGATATTTTGCATGTTTAATTTTATTTGTGAAAAAAACCTTAATGGCTATTTGATCCAATAGTGAAAAAAAAGAGAAACTGGTAGTCAAGTTGAACGCAGTGCATTGTGGGATACAGTGTATCGTGAAGTGCACATTTACGTATGCAAATATAGGGGATCAGTGAAAAGGTTTCAGAAAAAAAAGGGGAAAATAAATAAATAAATGAAAAAATTTCAAATTAAACAAAATGAAAAATGATTATTTTTTATTAAAATTAATACAAATGTAAATAAACTAACAAACAGTCATATAACAGTATAGGCAAAAATTAAAAAAAAACTACGACAAAAAGTTGATAACAATCAAAAATACAAATACAAAAATAAAAAGATAATGTAAATTATTTATTAAACCGTACATCTAACCCAACCCCAACCCTAACCCAGGTAAAAATTAATCTTAACACTATTTACATTGCTAAACATTTTGAAAATTATTACAAACTAAATATTCAACATAGTACAAGTGGGACTTAATGCATGAAAATATTGCCTTTTTTGCCTAGATGAAAATTTAAAAGTAATAATATGGTAATATGTTATTGAAAATACACAACTATATAATACAAATAAAATAGAATAAAATGAGCAATCACTAATATTCACCCATATATCCTGGTGGACACACACAGGACGCGTTTCTCCCTCCACTCTCACAGCGCCCTCCATTCTGGCACCTGAGCTTCAGACAGGGGTCTTTATATATCTCACAGTGCTTTCCTGAAATAACCCACAACGCATTAATTACGTGTCATTTTTACTGACATTTTTAACTGCAAGTGCATGAAACGCACCTGTGAACTGTGGGGCGCAGATGCACTCGTAAGCATTGATCAGGTCTCTGCATGTGGCGTAATTCTGACAGGGAGCAGATAAGCATTCGTTATACTCCTCCTCACAGTACAGACCATGATAACCTAGGAGAATTGAAATAAAAACACAAAATTATTGTCTGTAGCACTCAACAGCACGCCATAGATGTGGTCAGCAGAGCTTAAGATGCATTTCACCTTGAAGTTTCCTAGAGAGCCACTAGAGAGCAGCGTTTAGTTGTGGCTTACAGTATGAGGTCAGCAGGAGCAACCGACGACACAGATGACTGAGAAAACATTGTGTTTTCTGTACGGTGCATATATCTGTAGATCCATAGATATCATCTTGTACATACTATTTGTGAAATGCATGAACATATTTGAGTGTGATATAACAGCACTGCAACGTCAAGGTGCAAAATTTAAACATTAAGCGCTGAAATAAAAATACACACTACATTATTTTACATATTACTGTGTTTGCACTGGCTATGCAGTTACTGGCTATGCAGTTGCTAGGGTGTTAAGAGTGGTTCTAGATGACTGCTATTTTAACAAAAAAGAACCCAGCGACCAGTTAAATGTAAAATTAAGAGATTGCTTTAGCATGTGAAAATGGCAATTCTCACTATTTTAGAAAAGCAGCAGGGCAACTTTTTTTGCAAATAGCCTAATCCACCAACTCCCCCAGAGATAATAAATTGAGTTTTACCATTTTTGAATTAAATCAGCCGATCTCCTGGTCTGGCGATAGCACGTTTAGCATAGCTTAGCATAGTTCATTGAATCCAATTAGACCAGTAGCATCACGTTAAAAAATGACCAAAGAGTTTCAATATTTTTCCTATTTAAAACTCGACTCTTCTTTAGTCATACTGTATAGTAAGATCGGCAGAAAATTAAAAGTTGTGATTTTCTAGACTGATATGACTAGGAACTATACTCTCATTACGGCGTAATAAGTAAGGAAGTTTGCTGCCATTCCAAGAGTGCAGCAGGCGTAGTGATATCACGCAGTGCCTGAAAACACCCAGACCTTCTTGCTTGCAAGCTGGGGACTATTTTCCACAGGCTCTGCATGAAATCATTATGTCTGCTGTGGCAATGGTACGCCAGCAAACTTCCTTTTTTTGGATAGAATGATCTATGCTAAGCTATGCTAAAGGTGCTATCGTCAGACCTGGAGATCAGCTGAATGGATTCAAAAACGGTAAAACTCAACTTTTTGTTAGAGAATGAGCCTATTTAGAAAAAAGTGGAGTGTTCCTTTAAGCCTACATGATTAAAACACTACATGATTTTTACCAGATTTTACAGTCTAAACAAGTTGACGCTATAGTGTACGTGTAAAAAACGCTGTAAACGTTTTACTTGCTACTTTGCAAATTTCACTAATTAGTGTCCCAGGCCTGGAATGCTGCCATTAAATCATTTGATCATTTGTTTCGTTAAGGATCATTTTGTGTTTACTGAGTGTGCAAATCTCAGCAATCCCACCAGAACGGGCATTTGTTATCAGAAGTGTCGTCTTCATAGCACCGTCCCGCTGAGCATTACTTGAAGTCCCACCGGAGCATGTTTAGGTCCCATCGGACACCTCTTATCAGAGCGGGGTGATATCAGTGGATAGACTGATCCGGCTGCACAGCTGGTGCAGTCACACTTCACAGACAATGATGTCTGAGCACGCAATACACAGGAGGCAGTTGCACAGGAGGCAGTTGCCATGGCAACCAGACTTAGTTGGAGGGAATGTAAGAGAGAGAGAGAGAGCTATGAGCGGAGGCCAACGAGATCCTCACCTGGTACACACAGACACCTATAACTAGTGCCGATGCTGCGGCAAATGCCGTGAGCGCATGGGTTGAGGGCGCAGAAGTCCACTAGCTGGGCGCAGGTGGGTCCGGTGAAACCTGCTGGACAGGTGCAGCTGAAGCCCAAACCGACACCCTGTGGGGAGCAGCTGGCGTTATTGTGGCAGGGCCCAGAAGCACAGGGATCAATCTTCTGCTCGCACATGGCACCCTGATACCCTGATAACAGAGAGAACGGGGAAAAGACTAAGTTGTGCAGTATTGCATGGAGAAATCAGTTGTAATCATCTAAATCATGTAGCCTTCAACCAACAGAATTATGGAATATAGCCATAAAAAGTGTTTTCAGCCTCTGCCACCTCAGGATATATGAACACACAAACATAATCTCTGAAACTGCTTCATTAGCATTTTACAGTCTAATTTGAGAAAAACTACCATCATATCATATACTAAGCCAAAATGACTTCACAAGAAAAATAGAAACGTTTTTAAAACTTTAACTTTTTATATGGCTCTATGGTTGTTGATTGGATGTTGAGATGTGGGTGTGGGACTTGTAGGGTTGTGTAAATCTATAAATAGTAAAAGATTTTGGTCACGGTGCACAACACTTGGTTTTATGCACAGTTGAGTGACAAAATAGGAAATGGAAAAACCTGTATGAAGTGTCTTAGTAATGTTGAGCAACCACTAAAATCAGAGCAGCTTCAGTGCAACTTCTGTGAATCTCTGGAAACTCTATTGAATGAATGATGCACCACTGTATTCCCTTATTTGTCATTTTAATGATGATGACGGAGTACACCCAAAATCGAAATGTGTTTTGACTGGTTTGGATTCTTTTGCTAAAAAAAGTAATCAAAAACCAGACTTGTGTATATAAGTGTGTACAGTGTATGTTTGTTATTGTGCACTTGTAGTCTCCTTTTAGTAACATGCACGCACCAGCAGATTACAAGCTTGGTGGCTATGATCCCCCCAATAAATGTCAATCACACACAGAGAAATACAGCTCAGTGCGCTGATCCACCCACAGTTTCCCTTACGGAAGCGCTTTCATGCATTATCTTAATGAAACTCTCACAGCCTGACAGAGCCAACATGAATGTGCTTCACTGCCGCTATCAGAAGAATAGTTCACCCAAAATTGAAAGTGCATTATTTATTTATCCTCATGCAATTCCACGTCGTTCCAAACCTGTATGCTTTCATTCACAGTTTTTTTTTTTTTTTGTGGAACACAAAAGGTGAAACTAGGACAGATCATAGCGATCACAAAGTGAATCTCCAGCAAAAAAAAGCACCTTGACAATCGCCCGTTTAAATTGTGTGCTATTTCATTTTTCTGAAAGGCAAACGTACATGCAAGCTCAAATCAATGTCAATTTGGATATCAATTTCATCAAAAAAACATCATCGTCGTAATGTGTCTCTTCGCTCTCAGAAATAAAGGTACAAAAGCTGTCACTGGGGCGGTATCTTTTCAATAGGTACATGTCTGTACCTAAAGGGTCCATTTTGGTACCTTAAAAGGCACATATTAGTACTTAAAGTGTACATATATAACCCTAACAAAAGTGTACCTTTTGGAAACGCCCCAGTACTGCCCCAGTGACAGCTTTTGTACCTTGTGTTGACCAAACCTCAATGGCATCAAACATCACACTAGTGCGAGTGCTTCATTGATTGTGTCTCTTACACAAACACATTGTATGGAGACTTGGCACAAAGTGCATGAGTAGTTTGAACTACTTTTATGGTGCATTTGTGGCAATTACTAACATTACAAAAAAAAATCATACTATTGTGTTCCACTCAAAGTGTACATTTACAGTTATACTTTTAGCAGACATTGTTATGCAAAAACGACTTACAATAGAGGAGAATAACCAATTTTACATGGAGTGGTTTATGCCGGTGGAAAAAAGTTTGTCTTCAGTTGCTTCCTGAAAGCAGAAAACTTTTTGAAATTGATGGTTTCAGCAGTTTGGGTGAAGGCTGAACACTCATTTTAACTGAATAGAGAAGAAAGGTTGACGGATCTGGAAAGTGAAGTAAAAAAATGTAGAACAATGAAAGAATTTTCAGTCTTGAGTGAACCGTGTCTTCCCTGTTTCTAATGGTACCGAAGATTAGATTCCAAATGAATGCGTTTCATTGCTGTTTGCGGCCATTTCTATTAATGAATGGATGGTTTAGCCCTGAGATGCCGAAATAGCTATTAACTGCCTCATGTAGTTGTTGAAATATTTAAAGCCCGTACCCTGAGCTGTGCCACTCTAATTAGAAATGTGCTATTAGTGCCACTTTCCTTATTGTTTCAGCGTTCCTTGTGTTTCAGACTATGACTTACGTTGCCCATTCGCAACGCAAGATTAATATTTCAGCCTACGAGTGCATTTCTGCCACCAAAGTTCAAGGGACTGCTGTCAAATTGTCTTTGCAGTGCTTCTTCAGGAAGCAGAAGCGGTTGTGTCCCTGTTCTATCTGCTGACTGAGAGCGTGCCCTGGTTAGAGAGAGAGCCAGCGCTGAAGGTACGGTCCTCCTGAGACGGAGGGCGGCGCTGGGCTGTGTTTCACGATTAATTGGAAGAAAGGAAGAGAGTTTAAAATAAGCAACTCTCTGACACACTTAGAGAGAGCAAGAGGAGAAGGAACAGAAATAGAGCTCGAATCAGGACGATTCAAACTTAACGCACACACTTACACTTGCAATCATACACACAGAGACAAGCACACAACAGATCCGATCGTGTCAGACATGATTTCATGAGAAGAGTTATTAATAAGTACCTTCGGCACAATAGCAGTGATGTCCTTCTAGGCTGCTGGAGCAAGTGGCTCCGTTCCTGCAGGGTCCAGAAACACAGTGATCCACCAATGACTGACATCGGTCTCCCTCAAAACCTAAAACACACACGCAGAATCTATTTTTATCTGAAAACACATCCGAAATAAAAATTGCGTCACACGTAGAATTTGACCAATAATCTGTTTTGGTGACCGATAAACACGCTGTATATCAGTTTTGTAATAACAGACACCGATATTAAGAATTAACATATTTGACATGTTTGATGTGATGCATGAAAAAGACAAAAATTGTACTGTCAGCAGGTATTCCAACTGTAGACCGCCCAAAATGTTAATAATTCTCATAACATGCAATTCGAAAGATATTTACTGTTTTTTTTGTAACTTCTGACAATTATTCCAGGGAACTATTAAAGTAATACATTTTATATATACAGTATATATGTAGGTTTAAAAAGATCTTCAAAAGGCACAGACGGATTGTATTATCTCAGTTTGCCATATGACACATCTGAATAAAAAAAAAAAAAATTAAACAAAGAGAGAATCAGTTTTCCTTAATCCAATATCAGTTTTGTAATATGTGATCCACCAACAATGTATAATTATACATAACAATAGAGAACTAGAGAATAATTTTTTACAGTGAAACATGCAATAAATATACATTTTGCATATCAGTTTTTAGACATATACAAACATTCAGCACTGTTATCGGTTATTATAAAATCTATATCGGTCAATTTCTAATACACAAGCAAACCTTTTTTTTTTTTGGAACTCTCCTTCTACTGTTTTTATATGAACTAAAAACCCTCACAAAATCCTTCTTGCATTTTTTACTTTTTCATTACGACACGCTGCCACTTTCCTCCTGGGGATATCAGTGATTTCAGGTTTTCTATCCTTGTGAGAACATTTAGTCCTTGTAATGTCGATAAAACCTGACTCACGCACACAAATGGCTGCAGTAAACACAATCTGTTATTTTCCTGCAGATAAAAACAGTGAAAAAAAACGAACAAAGCCTTCAGTTATAAACCTGAAGTTATAAAAGAATCAGTTGGCTGGCTGCTTTTCTTACAACACCACTAATTAGCATCATTTATGCCCTCCTGTGTTCTCCATAATCCTCTTACAAAAATGGACGGAACAGTAAACAGCGTTTGTTTGCGTGACTTCCACTAGACATTAACAGATATGCCTTGCAATCAGCATGACGGCATTTCTTAAAAAGCACAGTTGTTTCGTTTGGAAGGCTTTAAATAACAGCCTCAAAATAATCTTCATTTACATGATCAAAGGCACAAATCCCTGACCTTCAATGCCACTTGCTCAACCTTTATTTTGTTCTTCCTCTTCCATTTTCTTCCCTGCCCTATCTTTCCATTTAAAGCATCATTAGAGCATTAAAGCTCCGTGCTCTGCCCAAGGTTAACCACCATTTTTCACAAAAACAGACACAAGACAGCATATACATACATACACAACTCATAAGGACTATATGCCTATTGTGCAAATACAAAAAAATATTTCATGTTAATATTTTAATTAATATGTTAATAATTTCACAGCAAAACTAATACTGCACGCTCTTCTTCTATTCATCAAAAATGAGAAATTACATATGTGCAAAGCTGATAGACTCCTTTGTCATTTATTTATGTTTATGTTCTCCATCTGAACAAATTAAACTTAAAAAAAAATGTCTGTTGTTAGTATTTTTGTTGCAGCTGTGTTTTTACTGTTGTGATGTGAAGATTAAATTAATTAAAAACTGAAGTAAAACATTAAACATCAGTTCTGAACATCGGTTATTGTAACTTAAAACTATATTGGTTAGAACAAATTCTGAAAAAAAAAAATCACAATTGTTTTCATAATTAATATAATAATAAATGTTTCTGAAGGATCATGCTGAAAATGTATCTCACATTATATATATATTCTAATAGAAAACAATTCTAACCGGCAATAATATTTCACAATAGTACCGTTTTTATTGTATTTTTATAATTAATATATAAAATATATTTATATAACATTATTATTACCTACCTTTTCGTATATGTTATAATTTAAAATGACTTAGCCACCACAGTAAACTATAAAAAAAATTTAATTAAATAAAATAAATGTTCAGGCAGTGAAAGCTTGCTGTTTTAGGTAAAAAATGTTTATTTTTCCTATTTAACTCGCCGATGAGTAGCAGCACACAAATAACCCAACTAATATCAAAACCCTGTTAATAATATGATAGTAATCCAGCACACGTCCTGACACAGTTTTATGAGTATGACTGAAACACACACCTGGCTGGCAGGTACAGCTGTAGTTTTGTCCTTCATCTCTCTGTCTGAGGTCGGTGCAGGAGCCGTTGTTCTCGCAGGGCTTCAGATGACAAGCGTCAAACTCCTCACAGAAGATCCCAGAGTACCCATCATCACACTGGCAGTAAAATGTGTCCTGGGTTTCACATTTAAACACACATCATCAAATGTTCACAGTAACTATCATATCGACGCTTTGGAAAGAAAAACAGCAGAGCAGATCCAGGGTTGTAATACTGGCCTTTCAGTTCTTCAAAAAGGCAAAATAGAGAGCTTATTATGATCGGAGGTCGTTACCACAGAGGACTGGGTGATGCATTTTCCTTTCCCAGAGCATCGTGGGTCGCCGAATCCACTGCCGGGCTCCATACAGTTATTGGTTTTTACATTGAGATGCAGCCTTAAAGTGACCTCCGGACCAGAAGGTGCTCCAACGTGAAGAACACCTACATAGAGAGAGAGGAAGAACGTAATCGAGAGCGACCTTTTTACTGTTTTTTAGACATCGAGAGCTTGTCAGGTGCTAATGTGTTATGATGGGTTTTGCTTGTTTTATTTGGTTACATATGTACTCAAAAATGGCGAGTGCACAATTAGGAGTTTGTGTAAAAATCTTAAAAAGATAAATATTTTTTTTTATTTGATAATTTAAGAGTGTAATTAATTTACCATTGGTTTATAAATATATGTGAGACACACACACACACACACACACACACGTAAACAAATCTACATTCATATTTATTATACAGAGCAAATAAATGTCGTTCAATTTTAATAATATTGTGGAACATTTTTTACACAACTGTAAACCTGCAAAACACGATTTCCTTTTAGGCTTAGGTCCTGCTATTTTATAACATCTGCTACGACAACAAGCATCTTCTCTCTTCCTCTCAGACATAAACAGACATGTGCACACACACATGAGCACACACACACACACACACACACACACACACACACACACACACAGTAATGCCTCAAGGACAGACATTGTTTGGCTCACAGAACCAGACAGGGTCAAATAAAAGACTCACAACACTCATCAATGCGTCTGGAAAAAGTCTGAATTGCAAACAAGTTGGAAACAGACATTATGCACAAGGATGTTTCAAAGGCAAAGTCTCAGTCTGAAGCACATAGTTTCTCTTACTGTGTGTGTGTCTGTGTGTGTGTGTGTGTGTGTGTGTGTAGCCAGACAGACGGACAAACAGACAGACAGACAGACAGATAGATAGATAGATAGATAGATAGATAGATAGATAGATAGACAGATTATATATTTCTCCACGTTGCAGGCACATATCTACAGGTTTGAAATCCCACACTTACTGATGAAGTAGTTGTGTCCGAATGGCAAGGACTGGTCAGGGAGCACCAGGCCATCTGAGCTCTGCTGAAACCACATGATTGTACCGTCTGCAACAGAGCACTGCTCATAACCAGCCTCACCTACACGCCACAGCACAGCAGAGCCACTCACGTTACCCACCAACCTACACACACACACACACACACACACACACATCTTATCAAAATCAGTCACATGTCAGTATGTCATTGAACTAAAGACAGAAAACTTATGTAGCTAACTGTACAATGATAACAACATTAAGAACATGATTCTTTTTTGCTTTTATTCTTGTGTAAAGAAATGAGAGTCTAATGTGAGAGTCTAACACATTTTATTTTATATATTAATTGTTGTTTTAATATATTACTATTTTATTATGAAATTGCATCAATACATTTAATATTTATTATAATGTAGAAATCATGTCAATGTATAATTTAAAAAAAAATTACTATATTAAAGATTGTTATTCTATTGTATTTTATTTGGCAGTAGCTCAGTAGAAATAATTATATATGTCACCAAGGATCACAAAATTAGTCATAAGTAGCACAGGTATATTTGTAGCAATCGCCACAAATACATAGTACGGGTCAAAATGATCAAGATTTCTTTTAAACATACAATCTCATGATCATGTTCAGATATTTTTTAAATTCCCTACTGTAAATATATCAAAACCTAATATTTTATTATTAAGATGCATTGCTAAGAACTTAATTTGGACAACTTTAACGATGATTTTCTTAATATTTAGATTTTTTGATTCCAAATATTCAAATAGTTTTTATCTCAGCCAAATATTGATCTTTTCTAACAATCCATAATCAATAAAAAAACCTTATTAATCATTTAAAGGTTATTTATTTAGCTTTCAGGATGAGGTCTGTTAATTGAAAACAATTATGTCCTTTATGACTGTGGTCTAGGGTTACATATGCTACAGAAAGGTAACTAAAAACACTGGAAGTCCACAACTCTCTTTTTCTAAAATATATTTCCAAGAAAAATAGCATACAAGAAAGTTTCTTACTTCACTGCTGTTTCCTCTGCGACCTCCATGGAAACGGTCATCATTCCGGCAGACTCACCTCCGGCGGTACTCACGCATTCGGCTTCATCAGTAATCTACAACACACACCCGCACAAAATAAACGACTTACAGGACCGATCCTGCCTTCCAAACCGGACCCAGCCGCCACGACACATCACCTACTCACCTGCTGATCCTCCCACAGTATCTCCACCGCTTTCTGACCCGGCCTGGGTCGCCACGGCTCCAGAGTGGGCGGGGCTTGAGTAGTGGTGGGGACCGTGGTTGGCTGGAACACTTGAGTGGTGGTAGCGGGCGTGGCGGGCGTGGCGGGCGTGGCATGCTCCGGGACGAGGCTCTCGGCGAGGTCCCAGGTGGACTCGGACAGGTCAAAGGTCAAGGTAGGCAGGTCACACCGAACCCCGCTGTAACCCTCGCTGCACTCGCACGCGAACCCATCCCCCTCGCCGTCCTGGCTACAGTTGCCATGGAGACAGGGGCTGCTGGCGCATGGATCTGCAAAAAACTGCACCCGATAAAAACAACACAAATGAGAGATGAAAACTGCTCCGTATTTGCAAACATTTTAAATTGCAGAACAGCGAACGGTCCAGCTTTCATTTCAGGCAAACAATCACTTGGCCTGAAGATTGAGAACTGGGAGCAATTAATATACCGAAATCACAGACGAGCAATGTTATAAATATGAACAATAGCAATAGAGCCGTCCCTCTCTGCCTGCAGGAACACCTGCATCAAAATCTATTTTGCTAATACCTCTATCTTACAATTATGTAGTGATATTGATCCAATTACTCTAATTATGCTCTATTTCCTTTGACAGGGACATGCCTTCTTCCCAAGAGATAAAAGTAGGACTTTTGCATCTGTTCATCTGTAAGCTATTTATACTCCATACTGTGTGTGCAGGCCTTACATAAGTAATCTAACGTAAAATGCTTCTCCTGGATAATAGGTGATATCAGGGATAATCAACAACATATGGCTGGTGAGCTAAAATAGCTTCCTTATATATAAGAGGTTTGTTTCTCTGTTGTACTGAATCATTTGAATCATCATTATCAGGCCCAAAATAACAAATACACAGCAATTACTGTATAGTCTAAAAACCATCGTTCAATGAGAAAAACATGCATGTTCAGGTTTATCTAAAACAGACAGAAGTGAATCAGGCAAGGTTTTATTACAATGTTGTACGCATTTTGAAATGAACTGTTATTCGAAATTAGCAATAACCGATATCGTTAACAAAAGTAAACCCCGGAATGAAAATTGTATAATTTTAGTGCTTCGTATCATACGTCTGATGCTGTACCAGGTGGGCTAACAAGCAAGTTTACTACACAGAGCTGGTTACGTGACGCAAATGAAATGTTTTAGTTTGCACTATGGTAAAAGTGTCTTGAAATCATGAGAGTGCGCAAAAATAAGTCTTTATTAATCAATAATCTGCCATCGTGATTTGTGTGAAAAGGAATGAAAATGTATATAGTTTTACTGCTACTAGTGATCATTTTAGAAGGTAGAGGCGTCTTTTCATGTGAGTCTGGGTTGAAAATTCATCAACTGTAAACAATTATGGTCTAAAAACGTGCAACTAAGCCTTTTTAGGCTGCGTAACACATGCTATTTCACGTCCTTCTTCACATCTGTGCCCCTTTGAGCCCCATTATTAAGCTAATCAACTTACTGGCAATCACAGAGGCACATCTGAAGTGCGCTGCACATGTTGAGGGCTACGTGTTAGAGGCTTTCCTTGATCTCACCAGCCACAATTACGTTTTCACATCAGATGAAAAATAAATAAATAAATATGTGACATACTGTGATTTTAAATGCTGTTGTAAATTAACCCGCAGTGTCTCTGTTCATCGAGCGCACCTGAGCTTTGACACCTGCAACAGTTCATTCATTAATTTGTTTTAATATGCATAAACAGGTTAAGATGCACATCAATCAATATGAAACAGTCAATTATGGTCAGTACCAGTAAAAATACATTAAATGACATATTTGTGACCCTGGAGCAAAAAATAATTAAAAAACTAATGGATAGTGGGGTTTTATAGTTTTATCCCATGACCCAGTGACCCAGTAACCCACCCGTTGAGCTCAATGGGTGGGTTATGAAAATCCGGTCACAGTTCTGTTCTTATAACTAACCTAAATACACATAACCATATAATTATGCGCCGTTAGGATTGTTCATGTTGCTAATGTTAATATTGAATTACCATTTGTGAATAAACGGTAAATACTATCCATTTGATTTTAAAGAGTTTTCAGTTGACCACTGACTTCCATAGTATGGAAAAAAGTCAGTGGCTACCATCAGCTGCTTAGTTAGCAAATTTGGTTGGGTTAAAGTAACTCTTAATGAGATTTTTTATGTATCCTGAAGCTAACTTTTCAGATCTTGTTATAGGCCATCCAATGTACTATTATGAATCTGGGTCCTAAAGAACTAATTTACAGGATCACAGTCGACTACTGGGGAAAATAAAAAAGACCAGGAAGCCTATAATGAGGAAAAAGGTAGGGCGGCTGAAAAAGGAAGCAGATACAGTGTGGGGAGAAGAAAAGGTCATTGGTGAGGAAAAGACCTTCACAGTGTGAAGCAATGGATGAAGTGTTTACAGTATCGAAACTCTTACAATTCCCAACTCAAGATATCTCACCAAACATGATCTCAGAAACATCAACACAACCCTGACCTCTGGCTCCTTCAACCTGGTTTTTAACAGAGAGCCTCCTCTAATGTGAAGAGCTGGGGACCGGTTTCGACCCAAGACCTTCATCACCGGAGCTGGTGTTTATTCTATAGAGACGAATGTTAAATTTTCTTTTACTGCGACTGAAGAAAGTATTTCAAAAACCTTTCAAACCCCCAAAAGGTTAGCCACCCGTCATCTTGAAGCAAAGATCTCCGCTTATTCTCCTTCCCCATTTGTAAAGGTCAAACTGTTACTAAATCATGCTGAAATGTCTCCTCGGACGTGAATAACAGCTCATGGTCAGAAACTTGAAAAGGGTGAGCTAGTCTTCTTTATTCATAGTATAATTTAAAAGAAAAGTGAGGTTTTATGATTGAGTTCAAATTGACTTTTTTGATTTTAATTATTATTTTTTGATTTTATTTCTCATGCTAGGATGAAAACGGTGCAAAACCAATTTACTGCCAGAGATGTTTCCAAAGCAGTGTAATCATTAAATATCTTTAAAATCAGCTTGGTCCCTGATCTGGGATCCAGCTGCGTGACACATTTAGAGGTGGGGCAATATTCTGAGAGAAATGTGTTATGTGAGGTTGCAACATTTTGCCCATGTGACGCTTTTGTTGTCTATGCAGGTAATTATGTATTTGTGCCATTCCCGTTGACCTGGACAGCATGGCACTTTCTCAAAAGGATAATCAGAAATCCACTCAAAAAGAACAATGTTTCTGTGTGCGTGTGTCTATGTTTGTGTACACAGAAAAGAGCGCAGAAAGAACAAAATGTTTCTAACACACACTCAGTCAGCTTGAAAACTCACTGCCATCTGACTATTAATAGAGAAAGTGTGAGAGAGAGAGTTTGACAGCTCATCGCTCACCATTCAACTGTATAATGATTATGAATTAATGAATTCTCCAGTTGTCTTTGAGAAAAGGATGGTTTTCATTAATGAAAGTGTCTTTCAAGCAACGTTTGCACTCATACTTTATGAATATCATCAAAGGCTAGGTACGAAATGGAAATGAAAGCGTGATTGGCTCATAGCCACTAAACATCAGAGGATGGCCCGAATGAATACTAACCAGCCTGCAGATGGAGGACACGGTTAACGGAGACATACAAATACTTGGAGTTGCATCAGAAAAAAAATTGTTTACAGCAGCACGGGCCACAAAGGATTCATGTTTACTTACATTAAAGGTCGAACGAAATGAGATTCAACTCATTAGAGCTATCTGATGCAGAAGTGGAAAATCTTTCTCTGGGGTTTTAATGCAGAACACAATTTTATTCAATGTCATGGCTACATAACAACACACGTAGATGCACTCAAAGCCAAACATCACTGGCAATGACATTTATTAATGCAGCACGTTCAGAAATGCAGGTATAAAGAGCAGATGCGGCACCAATTAACCAGTCAGATGAGGCCGTATCGGTGCAGAAGAGCTGCTGAATTACAGATTTCTAAACGAGGCAAGACTAAATAGGCGAGATCAATGTTCCCCATTCAACATCATTATAACAAATAGCTACTTTCCCAGAAGCTCTTAGAATGTCTTACCAAACTCATAATGCATGTTTGTTGGATATAAATTCTGCTGATTTAGACTTGCCATCTGTTTAATAGGATTCAACGTTCAAGCTCTCCCTCAGCCTCAAGTCTACCTTGGAGACAAATTTTTTATTGTGAGGAGAATTTTCAATGGGATATCGCAAACGATAAGATCACTGAGTGGCGCTAAAACACAGGTTCAGTACTCAGTAATATAGGTATGTACAGGTGCATCTCAATAAATTAGAATGACGGGGAAAAGTTCATTTATTTCAGTAATTCAACTCAAATTGTGAAACTGGTGTATTAAATAAATTCAACGCACACAGACTGAAGTAGTTTCAGTAGTTTGGTTCTTTTAACCATTTTGGCTCACATTTAATGAAAATCCACCAATGCACGATCTCAACAAATTAGAATATAGTGACATGCCAATAGTAACACCTGCAAAGGTTTCCTGAGCCTTCAAAATGGTCTGTCAGTTTGGTTCACTAGGCTATACAATCATGGCTAAGACTGCTGATCTGACAGGTGTCCAGAAGACAATCTTTGACAGCCTTCACAAGGAGGGTAAGCCACAATCCTTCATTGCCAAAGAAGCTGGCTGTTCACAGAGTGCTGTATCCAAGCATGCTGTAACCAACCGAGAGAACCGCAGCCTTATGAGGATTATCAAGCAAAATCGATTCAAGAATTTGAGGCTGGGGTCAATGCATCAAGATACGTGTCAAGGAATTTGGCTACAGTTGTCGTATTCCTCTTGTTAAGCCACTCCTGAACCATAGGCAACATCAAAGGCGTCTTACCTGGGCTAAGAAGAAGAAGAAGAACTGAACTGTTGTTCAGTGGTCCACAGACCTCTTTTCAGATGAGAGCCAGTTTTGTATTTCATTTGGAAACCAAGGTCCTAGAGTCTGGAAGAAGGGTGGAGAAGCTCATAGCCCAAGTTGCTTGAAGTCCAGTGTTAAGTTTCCACAGTCTGTGGTGATTTGAGAAGCAGTGTCATCTGCTGATGTTGGTCCACTGTGTTTTGTGAAAAGTTTATCTTGAAATTTTGGTTGCATTCACGTTTCCTTATGCTGACCAGCTTTTTGAAGTCACAGGAAGAGGCAGTAATTAAAGCAAAACCAGCTCCTTTCAAGTATTGAGTACATATACACTAAATAAACATACTGTCCAGAAGGCCAACAATTCACAAATAAAAATTGTATTGGTCTTATGACGTATTCAAATTTTTTGACGTAAGACTTAAACTACTTCAGTCTGTGTACAGTGACGCGACATTGAATTTAAATATCTGTGGACTGTTGCTAAAAGTTAAAGCGCTATCGTGTTGGACATATGCCCTATACCAAATCTAACCCTAAATCTATGCGATAGTGTTAACAAATGCAGAACTCTGTCATTTCAACTGTCTATCACTTTAACTGTTGTTCTATCTATCTATCTATCTATCTATCTATCTATCTATCTATCTATCTATCTATCTATCTATCTATCTATCTATCTATCTATCCTCTCGCTTAACCTGATTTTGTTGAGTTTGGATCAACATCTTTGTGATCACCATTCAGATAAAAAGAACTAGTTTATAGTTTTTGTGACGTTTAGGCTTATAATCCGTGTTTGGTGCTTATACATCAGTGTCATTCATATATTTCCTCTGATTTTGGGCATTACTGGGTAAGGTCAGCTTAGGTGTAGATATATGGTCAAGACTACATTTTAGGATTAAATCGTTGTTCCAGGGTCAATAAAATACGATGACCTAGGAACACATCGAACTCAGCAAAAACAGGACATGCCTATTCTTTCACGCCTTCAATTGTCATTCTATTCATTTATTCTACCCACAAATCCCTACTTTAATGAGACTCTTACAGGCTTACAAGTTTAAATACAGTTAGTGTGAGTCTTCAATTTTTCAAAGATGAAAGCTTTGTAGAAACAATGGTCAGTCCAGCTCTCTCTTTAATATTAATGAATTCCCCGTTGCTGCTTAACAAGCTGGAATCAAAGACGAAAGACCAAAGAGGAGAGAAAAAAAACAGGACGACCCTTAAAATAAGCATCCCTGGCGATATGACCAGCAAACAGATCTGCGGTTTCTAAGTATGCATCCACCTACTGTAGAGCAAAAGTGACTGTGCACATCCAAAAACACATACATCCTTGTCCTTCTCCTTCTAAACACGAGTTCTCAGAAAGGACAGGTGACTCATGCACAATCACTCTGCGTCAGATGCTGGTTGAGAGGTTAAGTGAGCTCCTCAAGGGCAAAAAGGCCTCTAACGTATATCAAATCATTCCGGTTCATCTCTTCCTCGGTGTTTACAAAAAGTAGTTTCATGCAAACATGTGATTCTGCCGTATCGCATACATCCAGTCACGTCAGCAGCAGTTAATGAAGTTCGGAAAAATGGCTGTCTCATTACAGGGTGACTGAAGAACACCAGCCTTGCCCGGGGAAATGGAACACTCGGTGACATCACAATGACTTCAAGCCTCGTCGACCAATCGCTGTGAATCCTGTCGGTGCATTAACCAATCGCGCGGCAGCATCCTTTCTGGCTGCATTGGGGGAGATGGAAATGAGCAGCATGACGTCACAGGACACAGGTTGAGACGCAAGCTTTAACTAAGGTTGAGGAAAGGACAGGACACAGCGGTGCCGTGCAGAAAGACGCATCTTCTTCACACTTGAGAGCAAGCACCAACGAGATGCGCACAATGTCTTAACTTCTTGAGTGCCACCTGTTGTCCGGTGAATATACAGTACATGCACGCAGTGAGGCAGCTCTTCTGTGGATCTCTGTTCTGGATCCAGCCAAGCGGTGGTGTTATTTAGGTCAGAAGCCCTAATTGTGTCTAGCTGTGCTACTCACATTCAGGCTTTGTTCCCATTAGTGTATTAACTCCGATGTGTGGCTACAGCCAATAAACAACAAATCTATGGCTAATACCCTCACCCTTTCCCTAAGGGAATTTAAGCAAATCTACAAGCATGAGCTGCAAAAAAGGAAAAAAAAGAAGAATATCATCATTTAAAAAAAATATATATATATTTTTTTTATTATAGATATGTTTTATATTTTATATTTAACATTTTCCAATTAAATTTCAATGAAATGTATCATTTTTATTATATTAATATATTATATTTTATTATATTTAAAGTAACTACTATAACTTTTTTGCAGTTAAAATTATTATAGTTTGAGTTAAATATATGTGTAGTTGACAAATAAAAATTGGACAGTGTCCTGTGGTGCAACATATCAAAAATATAGAAAACAAAATTAAAAATTAACACTTAATACAATTAACACATTTTCATTCATAGTTACAAATACCACGATGGGTTTATCTTTAATATTAGATTTAATATTTAATTTTTTCTTTTACATTTTTCTGTCTCATCACAAGACACATTGATACGTCAACTACCATATATATATATATATATATATTATTTTTATCTCTTTGGATACATAGTTTCTAGTTTCTGCATTAAAGAAAAGAAGAAAAACAATCATATGCAGAAAGTTTTGAAAGTAACTCCTTTTTATTAGCATGTTTATTATTATTATTATTATTATTATTATTATTATTATTATTGTTTAAGTATAGAAAAAAAAAAAAAAAAATATATATATATATATATATATATATATATATATATATATATTGATTAAAGATTTCCTTTTTTTTCTGTTTTCTCAGATTGGACCATCATCACACCACGATGCACCTGACTAGAGGTTGAAATAAAGCTTGCATCACCCCTCACAGAAAGCCTCGGCATCCCATAGCGGTTTGTTATAAAACAAAATGCATGCAAAGAGGTCAACGCTGCATACTTGCAATATGAATCAAAAAGACTGAGACAGACCGAGAATGATTTCTGCTGTGTTTGTGTAGCAATACACCGCACACAGCGCAGATGCACACATCTAACAGATGCAAGATAAACATTAATGCTGTGATCTTTACCTCTAACACACACTCACACACACGCACGCACACGCACTCAGAGCCGCCTCTCCTCTTCTCCTATCTGTTGCCACAGCAACGCAGCACTCTCCTTCACATCTCACCGACAGCACATGAGCTCCTACAGACCTTTCCGAGCGTTCGTTCACTCCTCTGCTCTCACCTCACAGTTCTGCCCAGCGAAGCCCTGTCCGCAGATGCAGGTGTAAGCCCACAAGTCAGTCTGCATCTGTGTGCTCGGACTCTCCTCCATCTCTCCCACCCGACTGCAGACGCCTCCGTTCAGACAGGGTCTGCCCTCGCAGGTGTCCGGCGGCGCGCCGGGGGCCTCGCCAGGGCCGGGGCTGGCCGTCAGAGGGGTCCCGAGTCCGTCCCTCGCCCCGAGGACGAGGAGGAGAGGCAGTACGTAGCGCTGCATGAGAGCGGTCCGGATTTGCTCGTCTGTGCTCCTGCTCTGCATACGCTGCTGCGGAGAGCAGATCAATGGATTACAGCTTGCTTGCGGCTGCGTGTGTGTGATAGAGAGACAGAGAGAGGCGGTTTGCTGGACTGGAAGGTCTGAGCGTGTTTGAGGAGGGGAGAGAGAGGAGCTGAGGGGAGTGACGACAGGTGACGACACACACGCTCCTCCTCTCGCTGTGTTTCAGTGTGTGTTTCTGCTGTGTCAGTGGAGCTGAAGCCCCGCAACGACAGTCACACACACCTACACATCACACGGCGCGATTACATCCACCTCACGGATGATAAACGGCGTCGATTAAAGGGCGGTGACGCAATATTAACTATTTCCTCTAAAAGCGATTTCTCTGCTTCTGTGTAAGGTAGTTGTTTTATTGCATTCCCACTTTATATTAGTTATTAAGGTGACATTAACGACTATGCGTTTGCATAAAAAAGGACATCGTACTGATTGCAAAACACATTTGCTGCTGAAACTGATAAAGGTAAGTTTAGAAACAGGTTTGGTGGTATAGGTGGGTTTAAAAGATGGGTTAATAGTGGAATTATAAACGTAATTGGAAGTATAATGTGAAAACATTATAAGAGCATTGCATCAAACGGTTCATTTAACAGTTAGGCACCTAATATAAAGAGGAACCGGATATTTTTAGGTAAGGCATTGCTTTATATGTTTCTGTGTAAAACAGTTATTATCTAATATTTTACCCACTTCACAATAAGCTTCCGTTACTTTGCTATCATCAACTAAAAAATGAAATATACTCCTGAAACATTGAGCAATCTCAGTTAGTGTTCATATCTGGTAATATTATTAGACGGACCTAAACATGAACTAAAAATGAACGGTTTAATGATGCTGACGAAGATTAATAAATACCGTAGAATGTGTTATTAATGTTATAATGCGTTAAATAATGTTAACTGCTAATGGCACCTTATTTGTTAAAAGTTTGGCTAAATGAATTTAAAATGAAACAAGAATTAAAGTAAATTAAGGAAGTACTACGCTGTAATAACAAAGGAACGTTCGTTTTGAGATTTGTTAAAAAAAAATACAATAATCAATGTTAATAGTCTACATAATCTGTGTTTTCGAAGATCAACTTAAATATGAAATAAATGTAAATATTGCAAAACTGTAAAATGAATCCAAATGTTCTAAAAAATGCATTAAAAATGACTATTGACTGTTACATTGGTATTATTATAGTATTTATCAGCATTCAGTTTTATTGTTATATTTTATGGTTTCATTTAAAATTTCAGTAATTTTGTCATTATTATTATTATTATTATTATTTTATATTGCTATTTTGCTTATTTCGGTTTTTATAATTGCAGAACTTGAAGTTAGTTCAGTTAGGCAATTAAATGTCAAATTTTCATGTAAAAAATCAAGTTTTGTTTCATTTTAGCTTTGTCTACGTTAACAACACTGTTATTAACTGATGAAAAAAATAGCCTCGAGGAGGTGCACGCCAGTGCAAGTGCTCAGTTGGATGCATGATTTCCACCTGTGGATGAAAATCATCCGTCAATAGAGGAGTCAGAGTCATATTTTGAGGTCGGGGCTTTCCTCAATAAGCGCCCAGAGCGCCGTATACGTGCTTAGCAGAACATCTGCACGGCAACGTCTTGGCAGGAATCTTGTCCTCGTTTTTATCAGTAAGCAGCTTATTATCTACCTCCGCAGCCTCCTGCAGAAATGCACAGAACATCCTGTACATTTACATTTTGGAGCAACCCGTCACCCAGCATCCGCTTCGCCCCTTCAAAATCACATCGGCGTCTCTAAACCTGTCACCGAACAACAGCTTCTGCACCCGTAAACGGATGAACCGCAAGCCCGTTGTGAACCGGAGCTGTGTTTTATGATGACAGACGCCCTCGCTGCGCCTCCATCAGAATCTCTTCTTCGAGGGCTCCTCCTGCTGGTTGCCATGACAACCACGCAGGCGGTCACGATGCTGTAGCTGCTGCTGCGCGCCACGTTTGTCATCGCGGCTCACAAACACCCCACAGAGGGCTTCCGGGGAGATTTTGAGAACGCGTCTCGGTGTGGTTGTTTTTGAAGCAAGCGGTTGCCAGATCTGTTTGTCCGCCGGCATGCTTTCATGGAAGAACCTTATGAAATTGTCATTTTTGGGTGGACTGTCCTTTAAAGTAACATGAAGTGTTGAACTGAATATGACAGTTAATCACGGTCAAAACCTCACAGCATTATAATCTGCTTATCAGCATTCATATTACTAGTATATTGGCTGTTTATAGGTACTTATAAAGCACATATTAATGCTTTATTCTGCCTGACCTAGTCCATACCTAAACATAACAACAAGTTATTAATGAGCAACAAATTAGTAGTTAATAGTTAGTTAATAGTGAGACTTGGACCTTTTTTGACATTTTTAAGACACACTGTTTAGCTTTAAACAAACACAGAAACAACTGTTGCGCATCTATTGCAATCGAATTTTGATTTTATACCATATTTATTAGCATTTTGCATTGATTTTATACCATACATATTTTTATTTTATATTTATGTGCATAATATAAAATGCAACAAGATGTATTTTTAATATAAATTATATATAGTTATATAATTTAATTGTAAAAAAAAAAAAAAAAAAAAAAAAAAAAAAATATATATATATATATATATATATATATATATATATATATATATATATATATATATATATATATATAATATTAAAATATATAATAATGATGTATTTTATATATACCTACGTGCAGGAGCAATATATAGACAATGGCGCCTTCTCCTGGTCACAGACGGTAGGACACCATGATTTGTTCCAATCAAAATGTCATTATAAAAAAAAGGCTATAGTCCAAAAACTAGCCTCATTTCACAACTTTTGGGACAGATGGAAAGATGGCTGGCCTTCACATGCAGCAGTGGCTTCATTTTCTTAACGTCTGAATGATGGAGTAATTTGGCAACTTCTGACGGACTTCACTAATCCTTCAGTTTCTCCATCAGCTTTTTCAACATTCAACATCAACTTTTTCCAAATAACAGGTTGAAATGACAAAATACAAACGGCAGGAAACGGCGCGAACACGCACAGGAACAAAACCGCGTTCAGCCGAAAGAAAATATCTCGTCGCTATGAATAGGAAACGTGACGGTGCCGTGTTAACGTGTTCATGTAATTTCATCTAAGGTTTCACCAAATGACTGCCATATGATTAAGATTTTAATAAACCCTTACACCAAAGATTTAGTGCAAATCAAACTAGAATTAAGGTTTAAAATAGGTTTAAAAGTAATAAGCTTTATTCCTGTTTTAAATACTGTTCTTTTAAACTTTTTATTACTCATATAGCAGCAAATCAGCATATTGGAATGATTATCTAACGCTGAAAACTGAAATAATGATGGTAAAAATTCTGCAACTTTATATTAAAATATTAATATTTATATTTGTAGCAATAGCCATAACCAGAATACTCTTTTTTTATTTTTTCATGGGAGAAATCATTAGACTATTAGGGAAAGATCATAGTTTGTACATTTCATATATATATATATATATACACACACAAAACTTTTTTTTTGATCAGTAATATGCATTGCTAAGGACTTCATCTGGACATCTTTAAAGATGATTTTCTCAATATTTTATGCACCCTCAGATTCCAGATATTTAAATCTCAACACTGTCCTATCCTAAAACACCACAGATCAACGTAAAGTGCATATATTTAGCTTTCGGGTGACATATAAATCTCAGAAGTCTGTAAAAAATGTAAATGCAGTTAAATTCACGCAAGGTTTGATCAAATAAACGCAGCCACTGTGAACATAAAAGACTATTTGGAAACATGAAAATATCTTTTGAGCCGGAATGAAGCGATTCTTTACGTGCCACTTCTGTTTCGACCAAATCTCCTGAAAAATCAATCGTTACAATTTCGAGTGACTGCAGTTACAAACCTCTGGGCTTGATGCATTTGCATAAATACGTCTAAAAGGAGATCTGCTCATCGTAGTGACGAAACTGAATTAAATCTGCATCTGCTTTTGTTTTTGCTTCATGCTAAATGTAGACGTCCATAGCATTTCTGATTAAAAACAAGTCTGTTTACTGCTAATATAAGTGCGGGTTAGGGAACCGCCAGGTTAAGGTGCGGGGACTTAAATGCTACTAGGTCGGTTAGTTACTCGTTCGTTGCTACTAAGAAGTGATTGTTTTGGATTAGTGCGCATTGCTCATCTCATCAGTGTAAGTGTAGGAACAAACGCTTGATCTCAGGCTATATATATATATATATATCCAGCCCCTCCCTACCTACACACAACTTAATTCCCAGAATTGTCCAGATTTGGTGAGACGGACATTTTCATTTTCAAGAGCGCAATGCGTGTTTAAGAAAGCCGGTTCTGAAGCTAAAGGCAGGAGGAGCTCCGTGCACGCTAGTAAGTGCACACCTGGCGCGCGTGCCAGACCGCTTGAGTCCACTCACTGCTCTGACGTCACCGGCCCTGCCATACTAATCGACACAGACACTAATCCAGCTCTTCTATAAAGCCTTTCTCCTCTGTTAGGGAGGGAGAGAGATAGAGAGAGAAGAGTTTAGGTAAAGACAGCAAAGCAAGTCAACGAGGGAAATGACCGCTTGACGCTCTGTGACATTTCGTATCTGTTTGCATCCGCCGCTGACCCGGAGCCACAGGCCTTCACCGGTCACCGCACTCTCAGGCGGCGCGCTGGACGGACGGTGTCCCCCGATGGGGCCGGTGGAGGGGCAGTGCTGCGGGAGCTGCCCCTCTCTGCCCCCTATCATCATACCCGGCGTGGGCGGCGTGGAGCTCTGCAGCACCCAAGAGGACGGATGCCTTCCCACAGACGGGTAGGACCCCGTTTTAACTCAGCCTGCCCGCTTTTGTGCAAGACTGAACAGATGGCTTGTGTTTAATATATGTAACGGGGGACCGGCACTTACGTATGACGCTAATACCTTTTAAGGCCTAAGAAGTGGCAGGTACGCCGGGTTTAAAGCTTTGACTGCGCGCACGCAAGCTCGCGATGCTTTCGATGTTATTTTAAAAGTGCATTTAAAAGCGCTACATGCGTAATCTGTGATGAAATGTTTCTCGGGAAAACAATATGGAAAACACGCTTCAAAGTGCTGTAACATCATCAGATTTCTGGCAGCTGCTAGATCAAAAAAATAACAAAAATTGATATCCTATTATCGCCCATACATATAAAAGTGTTATTATATATATATATACATATATAAAAGTGTTATTAGACAGCTGTGCATATAAAGCTGGATATTCCATATATATATATATATATATATATATATATACAGTACAATCTTGTAAAGCAGTGCATACCATATCACAAATCTGCATGATTTTTTTATTTAGTTGCAAAAATAGAATTATGTTATCGCAGTATGCAGTTTGATATTTAAGTATGTTTAACTTTATATGCATATATGTAAAAAAAAAATTATATTGCACATTTCAGATGCTTGATTGCTGGTATTGTCTGCTAAATGCAACTGTGTTTCCAGAAGATATTAAGATATTATAAACATTAGTTATTTTAAATCGCATTTAAATCACATGTATAGTGAAACGCAATATACTAACACACATGACTGGCAAACATTTCATTACGTAATATTACGTGTTATATTAATATTTATTTATTAATTTCAATTATTTATTTTTTTGTCGTTTTTTTCTTACCATACCTTAATATTGGTTACAGATATATATGGTCATGCCTCCAAATGGCCTCTAAATGATGAGTGTGCATAAGGTAATGGCCGTGAGGTGTGTTTAAGGCCGAGACTGTGTGTCCTGAATCTGTGAACAGCACGCGTAGCCGCTGCCTCGTGCCGGAGCCAGATCTGCTCCGTTAGCTTGTTAATGACTTACCACAGACAGCAGGAGGGACAGGCGGGATTACACCGCTAACTGCTAGACAGCTGTCGTCAGAGAGACCTGAGCGGAGACGCGCCGTCCGTCGGGGGCCGCCGTCAAATTTTGCAAGCGGGAAAGCAACCGAAGAAGAAGAAGTTGCTCTTCTGGCTGACTGAAAAAGAACAGAATAACGGGTTAAAAACGTATTTCTGGCATGCATATGTTATTTATTTGGTAAGCTGGCGTGTCATTTAGAGGATGATGGTCAGCCAGGTGGTTATTATAAGAAATAAACCCCTTACGTTATTACTATTTAATATGGTCTCTTTTTGAAAAGATGTTTGAGAAAAGTTGGGTGAGAAATTGTTTTAGAGGGTGTAGTGCAAAGCAAAAGCAGGTTGCAGCTTTTCAGAGAGAGCTGACCTTCATTTCACTATACTTCCCTGTTTGGCTTAAGCTCACACACACACACACACACACACACTGCAAAAACATACACTGTGGAAGTCAAAAAGAGGATTTTGTTCATCAGACAGGTCTTCAGTGCTCCTTAATCCCTGCACAGAGAATATAAACTGATTTGAACGGGAAAGACAAAGACGTGTTTATATTTCTTTCGAGATATATACTTATAAAAATGTACGAAAACATTTTTTAACCCGGCTAGAAAATATTGATAATTTTTTTAAATATATTCTTTATTTTCTTTTAATTAATATTTATTTTATAAAACTTCTTTTTGCTGTTTTTGTGTTCAAATTCATAAACAAAACCCCACTAAAGCGTATCTGTAAAGCATATCCGGTCTAAAAATGTAAAAATGAGCTTTGAGTTTTGTTACTTTTTATAGCAAGTCTCAGCTTTCAAACTCTGTGGATGTGGAAAAAAAAAGTGCTGAAATGCCCGATCAGCGTTTTTCCCCGGGAAAGATGTCAATAAGACGACTGGCCATAATGTAGTTACTCGAAGACAATTTCGCTAAATGTTTGCAATATTTTACACATTCATTACATCTAATCTCATGATTATTTAATATATTCCTGAATGAATCTGTCATTATGCTGTGTTGTTAAAGTTATGTGCAATTCAAATATTTTATGTGAGTGTTAATTTATCTGAAAAATAAGTATTTGAAAGGTTCATATTTTGGTTGTGAGAGTCCCAAACAACGTATTATTTCGACCTTATTTGGCTCCCAAACAATTAGTTCAATGATTCATTTTTCCAAACCCCCTCCGGTGATTGGTCGATTTCATTTAAAGCTGTGTTTGTGAGATTTTAACACTCCAATAATGAATTTGCATTTTCATACAGAACCAATGCGAAAAGGCCAACAAATGGGTAGCAATATGCTAATGTTTCAGTTTGACGATGACATGAAACTGCTTAGGATTCATTTCTTTCTTTTGAGAGACAATAACTATATACACGGTGTGCTTTCAGATTTAAAACTTTGCATTATGTTTTCATTCACTGCGAGCTGTTGCACAATGCACAAAAGCTCATTTTCAAAAATCCATAATAGGAGCACTTTACATACGTTTTTCTCTTTTATATCATAATAACTGACAGCATTCCCTGTGCAGCATTGTTTTAGAGATTGATTTCCTCAACATGTCTTTATCTAAGTCCGTTATCACACCGTTGAACGTATAGTAATTAATATTTCACAATGTATTTCTAAATGTCTGGTTATATGGACAAAACGAGGAAAAGAGGTATAAAAACAATCATGCGTTTACTTGTATATACTGTAAACCTTACAAAAGTTCAGAAAGTCTGGAAAATTATTTCATTTAGTACTTCTTCCTTTTCGTGTTTAGCACAGCGAATTCGTTTTGCCTATTCAGCACATTAGAGTGAAACTAAAAACACCATCTGAGTGTGTCATATATTGCTAAATATGATTCAACAAATACAGCATGCATCATACACCCCACAATGCAACCTGATAAGAGCTGTGATCTGTATATTGCACCATTATTTGTTAAAGCATAAAGCATACTTTTGTCATGCTGCTAAAAAAACAAACAATGCAATGCACAGCGCACACTTTTCTTCACGCAGATTTCAAATCTGCAGCGATGACCCATAATGCAGCGCTCTTATCCAATCTGTTGCTAATGAAAAATGAGTATATGAGGGTATAATCCATTTTGATATAATCGGTCCCTGGCTGTCCCTTATAAGCATTGTAATCCGGCCGTTCAGCAGAGGCTTGAGAGAGAAACGATTAGTCACAGGTCACCTGGGAGCGACTGCGATTAACAAATCCCACACACACCAACAGACCAAGCCGCCTTCTTTCTTAGCGTTATGACTGTGGTAAACAAACGCTCAGCGCCTGCTTTGTGTCTGTGCTGATTGAAAAGTGTGGCTCACATATCTGCATAATATTGTTTCTTAAGCGTTACAACAAAATTATTAAAGTGCCCTATTATGGGTAAGGTCCATATTTTTGATTTTGGGAGTCCTCAATAACAAGTTGACACGTATTACGGTTAAAAAAAATCTCTATTGTATTACAATATGCATATTTTTACCTTACTTGCTCAAGGAAAGGCATTTTTTTTCCTAACTCCTCCTTCGCTACTGTCGTCTTATGGCACCTAGTGGCAAAAAATGTATTTGCATTTTCATTCAGACCAAAGCCAAAACAAGTGTGCAGACATGGCTTGGGGTTAGCTTTAAAAATGACTCGTTTCAGTGATTCAGAGTCGACTCTTTCTTTTGAGAGCCAATAACCTTACACCAATAATCCTTATTCAGGATCTTTTTTATTGATTTAGAGCTGTGTTACACACTGCATGAAACCCATAAAAATAGGGGCACTTTAAAATGTTAGGTTTACAATGATAATCACAAAAGGAATCTTTCATGGGTAGCATTCAAAATTCCGATCTTATCTATTAAGTTCTTATCTTTGTTTTTAATTTTATTTTGAAATACTCGTTTCAAAGCAAGCTGTTATCACCCGCGATCCCACTACATGTCAGCAGTGTTGTTTCATTCCTAAATGAATCTGAATCTGCATTGAATCTGTTGTAAATGATACCTAACTTCCTCACAAAATTGCACAGCACTCTTAATGTTTATACCAAAACATTGCATGCTAGCGTTCTTTGAAAAAGAATCAGCTGAATCGTTTATTAAATTATTTCGTCGTAGTCACTTGGCGCCACCTACTGGCATAACGATAAACTACATAAATAGTATTATTTGTCTCAGTTTGCATTCGTTTGTACCTCCTGATCAGGGCGATATTGTCTAAATTGTAGTGGGTTAAATAGTTGTGACTGTTCCATTGCTATTCCAACTTGTAATTCTATTTATTCTATTATAATTTTATATAACAGAGATATGGGGTACCAAGAAGCCCAGGCCATGGACGAGTATCCAGTTCAGAGAAAAGGGGACAGACTGCCCTTTCAGGTAAAAAAACAACAAAAAACTAATTGGTCATCCTTTGCCACCTTTATATCATACAGGCCTTAGGTGACAGTCTACGACAGCATTTTCTTTTTGTCTTTGCTTTATTGGTTGATTGACTGATTTATTGATTATGACCCATAATTTATATAATCTCAGTACAATCTATATTTATATTTATCATCCGAGTCCTCCTGCGCATACAGTTACAGTTATAACATAACTCTGAATAATCACTCTGTGTCTCAAAGGCGCAGTGTATTTAGGTTCTATTGATAGAAATGCAATAGAATACACGTAACTTTGCTTTCAGAGGTGTGCAAAAACCTCACAGAATGAACCTTTATTTTTTTATTAGCTTAGAATGAGCTACATACACATAGGTCCCCTTACATGGAAGTTCTCATCATGTCTGTACAGTAGCCCTTAAAGGACAAACAGCATGTTTTGCACTATGTAAGTCTTGCGACCAAAACACTGACAATGAAACCCCATTGCTGGCTACCTCCACTGTCTCAGACTAAGATATCTTAAAGGAATAGTTCACCCAAAAATGACGATTTATATATAATCGTGTGTTGTTGTATATGCAGTGTTGTCATTAGCTGGACTAGTGACTAGTTGTAACGCTAGCTGGAATAATAACGTAGCAGTAAAATTAGTTGTGACCTTTCCCCGTATGAAGAGAAAGATAAAGAGAAGATAAAGGGTAGATTTTCTCAAAGGGGAAGCAGGATACCCAGGGCTCGGTTTACAATTATTTGCCATTTCTAGCCACTCGGGGAGCATAGCCAGTCTAGGGGAACTCATATTAATGTTAAAAAAACCTCATAAAGTGACATTTTTATGCCATGGGACATTAATAATTGCTATGTCAACGTTGGCTCAACCAATGAGTTTGGTGTGAGAGTATCAGTTAGTGTTTAGAAAATGGTCTGCATTTCCATTTATGGTAACAAGTCAAACTGTAATCATTCGCAGGCTTACGAGGTGTTGGCCGTTCAACACTGTGCCGGTCTGTAGCAATGCTAATCTACGATTTCACAATGGTGTTGAGCTTTCATCAGTTACCCGTCGAAAAGCAACCGCAAACAGTACCACAAACAAACTACAGTGCAAACACCGTTACATATTGAAGATTTCTCCACTTATATTATCTGCTTTATTCTTCAGATCTTCCCAGATCCAGTGGAAGTAGTACTGAGTACTGAAGGCTGTCTGACCTGCGCTCCGCAGGGGAAAGAGCGCCTGCCGTCCATCGTGGTGGAGCCCACTGACGTCAGCGAGGTGGAGAGCGGTGAGCTGCGCTGGCCCCCAGAAGACATGGACTTCGATGAAGATGAAGATCTATTCTTGGAGCAGTGCATCCCACCTGCTAACATCGCCGACTGGGGGGAGGATGAGGAAGAGAGCTCGGTTATTGAAAACCACCAGCAGAACACTTCCCTGTTAGGTACTTTCACGGCCCTTCAGAACAACAACTAGGCCCACACTAATTGTGTTGCCTTCTTTTGGGGGTAATTAGGTGGGAAATCGGTGGACGTCAGTTGAACTGAACAAGGAAAAAGATTACGAAACAGATCTGAGAGTACTGCACTTTTCAATAACGTCATATTTTTTGCAGGCCAACCTGGAAGTGCGCATCACCCTAGTTTCCAATAAGAGTTTTGCACCGCTTGTCGGATTATTGCAGATAATAAGTTTGATTATTACTTGCTTTGTTGATAATGACAATCTTAACAAACAAACTAAAGCCCAAGTAAAAAGTTAAATAAACTGCATCATGGTCACATGACTTTAATATCACCACCATTAAGCGTCCAAGAACTCTAAAAGAATAGTTTGCAAGAAAAACATGAGGCTGTGAAAGCGTGTGGACATTTAAAGTCCGGGACAACCTTTGTAGTCCCATTAAGCCACTTGTTAGCATCCACCTTTTTTAAAAAAGGTTTAATGTAAAATCTTAGATAACTGTTTTTAACACTTTTCGAAAACCACATTTTTCATAGTGAATTCCAATAAATCTCTGCACCGCAGCTGGAGTATTTTAATTAGGCAAAAATAAAATAACACAACAAAATGCAATACAGATTTTTGAAATTTAGGTGTTATCTGTTTTTGCAAATCATCCTATGCCGCACTGCTACATTTCACGTCATGGAATAAGATGTGAAGATATTTTAAGCTTGTGGTAACCGTAAGACTTATGCCAGACATAAACCAAAACCCATCGATGTCACAATGATAGAACGGAAAATGTTCAAACGTTGACTTTGTTTCCAGGTTTTGGTTTGGAAAAATATCAAATAAACATGCAACAAAAAAAATATCTCAGCAAAAAATTCTAAACCTCCTAAACCTCATTGGTTTACGCAACGAAACTGGTTTTTGCAGAACTGAGCACAGAGGGCAACACTATATATAAAGATAGATGCATGCATTGCTCTGGTTGCTTTAGTTTTGTTTCATTTTCTCTCTCTCTGTCTCTATGTAGATCTTCAAACAGATGACTTTAGGGATGACACCCCGACTCTACCTCCCGAGAGTGCTTCAACTCTGAACTGATGCCCAATGAACCTATCCCGAACATGACTTTACAGGTCAACGCCGCGAACCCTGCACTCATTAAGAAACCCATCATCAGGAAATGACTTACCGAAGACCTATGGGACTGTGCGGTTCTGACTGTGGTCACACAAGCACCCAGACGCTTTCCGTATACAAAAAAAAAAGACGAGGGCAACAGAAAATCATAAAGAAATGTACCGAAATGATATATTGCGAGACTGTAGCTCTTAAAGTAGTTACAGCATTTCGTAGGTTTTTTAAATACGCAAAAATTAGTTTCTGTATTTTGGGGATTTAAACAGTCAGCATTTTCACATCCCCCTTTATCATGCGAATGGGGAAGGTGCATAACAGAAACTTGCATCTTAAATGTGCTGTGATGAAACTACAATGCTTTGAGAGTTACATTTTGTGCCGTATTTGTCCCTTCTTTATTTTACCCATGTCAGTTTTCTTGTTGTTGTTGTTATATTTCTGTCATTTTCGTCTGCATTTTAACCATTAAGTGCACCTCTGAACAGAATAAAACAATTCATTGTATTTATACCAAACAGAAACACCTTTTTTCCAAAGCAGCTTTGTCACTCTTAGCAATATGTACATACAATGTTTTTCCTCACATAATTACTAAATAAAATTTAAAGCAATAAAATACATCAATACCACTACATATACCCCTTTTTAATAATTTTTTTAGTTGGTAACGTTGTCTATTTCTGTCCAATGGCATCACAATAATACGACCGAAGAAAGGAAGAAGAACATCAGATGATATCGGCTCAAAAAGCAGGGCAAACGTCATCCTTCTCTCTTCCAGTTCCAAACGAGTCTTTTATTACGCTTTTTAAATTGAAAAAGTTTTAAAGACCAACGACAGCTTCAGACGTGTAAGTGCTTACACAACAGCGCAAAGGAAAAGGCTTGGCACACAGCGCTTTGCAACCGTTTCCTGTGTATACCAGTCGCAAAAATAGATGAGCTGAATAATATCTGGTGAAGCAGATCGGCAAAACTTCTGAGAGGTATTTTTTTGTTGTTTATTTAAATTTTATTATTTTATTTTTTTGTTAGAGCTCACTTATGCAGTGTTGAACCGAGGTAATTTTTTAAATAATACATTTAAAAATTGCAATTAAAAATATTTATTTCTTCAGAGAAACTAGTTGAAAAAAAAAAAAAAAGATTTCTATTATATGGACTAGAAAAAATATATAAATATCCTTTTTATGTTCCATGAAAGAAAGAATCCTTTACAAAAATTTTAATTTATGAACTTTCCTTTTAAGAACCTTAAACACTTTTAGGCAGAAAAACCTTGAAATTTAATCTTAAGTATATATATCAGTTAATATGTCAGCGTCCTCACAACTGCATTAGTTGCAATGCTTGATTCTTTAAAATGAAATTCAGCAATAACAGGATTTGACTCAACCACTAAAAAGTAATTTTTTGAGCATTTCAGTAATTTTGCACATTATGATGTTATTTCACAGCTGAAATGGAAGAACGTGACTTCAATTTTTCTTTTGAATATAATGACACCGACTGGTGTTTTGGCTCCGAAAACTGCACCGATATAGAGATCCCCACTGAACTGTCACCGTCGACGATAGGTCCCCGGCACTGGATTGCTCTGGTCTGCTATCTCATTGTGTTCCTGCTGGGCGTCCCGGGGAACGCTCTGGTGGTGTGGGTGACCGCGTTTCGAATGCCTAACTCTGTGAATGCGCAGTGGTTTCTGAATCTGGCCGTGGCGGACCTGCTGTGCTGCTTGTCGTTGCCTCTTCTCATGGTGCCGCTCGCCCAGGACCAGCACTGGCCTTACGGCGCTGCGGGTTGCAAGCTGCTCAGCGGTTTGCTCTACATGATGATGTACTGCAGCGTCCTGCTCCTGGTCGTGATCAGCTTGGACCGTCTGCTCCTGGTGACCAGACCGGTGTGGTGCCAGAACCACAGGAACACGAGGCAGGCCCGCTGCGTCTGTTTTGCCGTCTGGATTCTCGCTCTCCTGGCCAGTTCTCCTCAGTTTGCTCACATGGAGATACACGAACTGAGCGAGACCAAAACGTTGTGCGACGGCAAATACAACAACTTAGCTCATGCGTGGTCGGTAACTCTTACGCGCTGTTTTCTGTCTTTTCTGCTGCCTTTCCTGATCATCTGCATCAGCCACTGGAAGGTTTACATCACGACGAGCTCTGGCCGAGGGCAAAGAGGCAGTGACAAGTCGGCCAGGACGGTACGTGTGATCCTGGCGGTGGTGCTCAGCTTCTTCCTCTGCTGGATTCCTCTGCACATAGTGGATATTCTGCTGCTGATCATGCACAAACAACCCCACAACGTCCTAGCCAACTTGCGACTAGCCCACGTGCTGACGCTCTGCTTAGCTTACATTAACAGCTGCCTGAACCCGCTGCTCTACGTATGTCTTGGCCGCGGATTTAAGAAAAATCTGATTAGCTCGTTGCGAAGTGTGCTTCATTTCGCATCCGAAGCACCGCATCATAGAACCAGCTTGACTGCAAACAGTAAGTCAACCACAGACGGGTTCAGAGAGAAGCCCTTATGAAGAAAATCTACTCTTCGAATACAAATACCACCCTCGGGAACCATTTGTAGGTTTAAAGAAGCATTCACGGATCACTAACGAACACGCTGCACAACAAAAATGCACACCAATACTGTTCTATGATATTAACAATAATCTTTTTAAACGTTCGTAACATTCTCACAATTAAAAAAAATAATTCATAACCAGTTTCTATCAGCTAATCAAAAGCAGCTGTGCACAACTCCCTATATTTACATGCATTTCAATTTTCGCCTATTGCAGTTAATCCAGTTCGAATTCAGATTCTGGGAGTTTATGTGAACACTAAACGCTGCGGTCCGATTCACACAGAGTATTTGATTATATGCGAACAAAACTTTTAAGTTCACGAACCAGAGAATGTCACATTCACATTTTGTGAATCTGTTATATTTTTATATTTTAGTGTAAAGAACAAGCACCGAATGCAGATATCACTTTCAGACAAAGGTTTGTTGTCTGAAATGAAAAAAGTCACGTGACCAATTTAATACTGAGCAAAACATGGGGCAGCCAAAACTGAGGCGGCTGGCAAAAATAGTCAAATTTTAGCTTTTACACTTCTTTATTTTTCCGGTTGATTGATTGTCAGGTCTACTAAACCGATCTTCAATTAAACCGAGTTCAATCGAGTCGACTGGGGCCTTTCAGTCCGATTAGTTGCATGCTAATTCTGATGCGTTTGGTTCCTAATAGTTAGCATTCATGTAATTCAATGGATTAAAACGTTAAGCATTTACAGCCGATTTACAAATATTTTTAAATATTGTCGCATGTACATAGCTTTATTGTACGGTTACGCCATATACGGCATTTCTGTGTAGCGATTTACCACAGAAAATAAATGTGGTTGTTTTGTAAATACGGACAAAAACGCCGAAGAATCGGTGAAGAATATCGGCTACCACTCCGAAATACATGTTAAAAACATAACAATAAGGCAAACTTGCATTAAGTTTCATGCATTACCATGTGGACAAACTGAACTTGCCAGGCGTGTTTTTAAAATGCCGGCTCCTCGTGAGATTAACTAACCAGTAGAGGTCAGTAAAGAGCGAGTGTTAAACCTAAACTTGGCAGGTTAGTTGAGATTTCCAGCCATGAGATGTTGCTTTTGGTGCGTGTGGGTGAGTTTCGAGTATGGGTTAGCAACCTTTCTAACTGCACTACAAGGCAGCTAAATATAACAGCACTCCATGGCAACTGAAAACAATGCAGAAAGCTGAGCAGTGAACAGAAGTCATGTTTTAACCTCTCCTGCTCAACCAATTTGTGGATTGTACATTTTGTGTTACTGGAGCATTTGTAGCATCTTCTCATCAGAAGTCACCTGTAGATACAAGCAGATTTTTGACCATATTTTAACCTTTTCTGTATAATTAATCTTATTCTGTATTGATAATGAAAATATAAAATAAAGATATAAAGGTTTAACCTTTTTTTTCTGATGTTGACTTTATTTACTGTTTTAAGGACCTGTCTAGGATAACGGTAAAAAAACAGCGGAACAAATATGCCATCTTTCCTCAATTCCTATACAGTAGAAAAATAAAATTAATGAAGAAAAAAGGTTTTGCTATATCACTTTAAATCACACTCATGGGAGACCGTGAATGAGAGTTTATTTAAAACATGCAGTAAGCAGGAAAGAGCATTTTCAAACGTGAAAATCTCCAAAATACATTGTGAGCATGAAATCAGAAAAGTTGAAAAATTATGTTCAGGCAAGACATATTTTAACACACTCCGCGCTGGAATGCATTTCCACTGTAGATCACAAGTATGAGGGAGTTTGGCTGTGTAGCAGAAAGAAAATTATACATCCCGGTCCTCCAGTGCACTAGGTGGCGCCAGTAAGGATCCTATGCGATATCAAAGTTCATAAAGTATAAATACTACCCAATTGTTATAAACGTTGAAAAATTTTCAGTACACTACAAATGCGTTTTAACAAACATGCTACAAAATATTCAAGCTGACTTCATTCTTATGAATGGATAACGTATGTGCAATCTATAGACAACACCTGGGACATGGCAGGCAAAGTGGTACGTAGTACTGATAAAGATGCCTCCATTAACCCAGGCACATCCTGTCATGTGTGTGCACTGGCATTTGTGTGTATAATGACATGGGCATTACGACATAAACATGGTTTAAAACAAAAGGATTAAAAAACATACTAAACAGTGTTTTATGATATTCAAAAAATGCCAGTAGTTTCCTGTAAGGAGTAGGTTTAGGTGTAGGGCAATAGAAAATACGGTTTATACAGTATAAAAACAGTGTGTGTGATGAGTGTTGAAAACTGGGCCACACTCTTCAGGTAAACTGAATTCAAGTCCTCTCTCAAGGTTATTTTCTTGATCCTGTTTAACTCTTTCTTCTGATATTGCCTTCTCCCCCCAATGTCTTTTGTATAATTACAAAAACAGTGATATTAAAATGGCTTCATTTAGTAGCGAAAAGCTAAAATATACAGTATAGCATTATTGTTGAATAGAGATTTATGAGCATGCCTGAGAACTTGAAGCAGAAAAAAGTAATTTATGAACTTTACAGACCCACAGTCCCTCTTAGGGTTAGAACACCCAAAAAAGTAAGTTATGGCATATACTCACCTTCATGTTGTGCCAAATCTGTATCACTTTCATTATGATTAATGCAGAAAAGATATTTTAAATAATAAAATACTTTATTCTTTTAAATAAATGCGATCAGTTTTGGTCAGCATTTAGTTTGGACAAATTGTATGGAAAAAATACTACAGGCTCCTTTTGTTCTCCACAAAAGAAAGTAACACAGGTCTGGAACGACATAAGTGTGAGTAAATGCTGACAGAATCTTCAGTTTTGGGCAAACTAAAAATTCTACTTAAATCCAAAACCATACAATCTTTTAATGGGGTTGGTGTGCTTATTGGGTTTGTTTTGTATCTTGTCGCTGCATCTCATCAAGTCTTTTATTAACAAGAAGAAACATAAATAATGCCAGAGGAAAATCAGGAAAGCAAGATGCTGTTGGAAAGAAAAACAACAAAACAAAAAAAGTGTAAATCTGGTTTCAGTTTTAAATCACATTAGAGTTTCTGGGTCCAAGAGCTATATCAGCTTACAAAAGCAAGTAACAATTGGTGCTAATATACAACCATGGTGTGAAAAACAGTAAAAACCATGATCCTAATGTCATATATTTTTTCTAAATAATTAAAATATAGTATCCATTGAGACCACGTATTGTTTTTAAAAGTTTACCTTAAAGGAATAGTTAATTGAAATTCAAAAATCCTTTCCTCACTCTCAAGTAGTTCTAAAACGGTATCAATTTCTTTGTTCTGCCGAACACAAAGGAAGATAAAAAGGATTAACTAAAAGGGTCACCATTAACTGTTTTTTTTGGAAGTCAATGGTGACCCTGGTTAAAAACTTAATTCAAAATATCTCTTTATACAGGTTGGGAACTACTTGAGGGTGAGTAAATGATGACATAATTTTTATTTTTGGGTCAACTGTTCCTTTAAAGGCAAGCTATAAATAAATACTCATCTACAGCTGTTGAGACAGTATCATCAGTTAAAATGGAGTAAAGGCTTGGACCCGGAAACAGTATTCAGTACGTCATGTATAAAGTAAAGCGCATTATGTAAAGCTTTCGAATGAAGTTTAACGTATAAATAGGCAGAGATGTTTATGGCCAGTCTCAGACTGTGGTCATGAGTTTGAGAGAGCCTGAACGAAATCGCATGATCTTTTTTTTGAGTGCATGCGAGGCTTTAATCTTGACCACGGCATTGGATGAATTCTGCGAAGAAGAGGGTGATGGGAGCAAGCGAGGAGGCAGTTGCTGAGGCCAGACCAGACCTCCGCTCTCATCTGAGTCACTGGACAGTGAACTGGTTCCTGGAGAGAAAGTCTCGCTTAGACTGGAGTCAGACCCATCAGTTGGTGCAGAAGCAGCTTCTTGCACCCTTTGGTCCTGCTCCGCGAACTGAACACTAGTGCGTTTGGCGGGTAACTGATTTGGTCTGAATTCATTCACATCTTCTCTGAATATCCCCTCATCTTCTTCTTGACTGAGGTCCGCCGAGGAGCACCAGAGTCGTTGATTAGATGGATAAAATTCATCACTATGATGCCTGCTCATATCCCTTCCCACCGTATAGTATTTTTGCTCTGATTGGGCTGCCCATCCTTGAGAGACGCAACTGTCCTCTGACCGAGAGCGGATGGTTGACTTGGTTTGTCTTTCTCCTGGAGTTGTCCACCTTTCCTCTGCACTCCTTCTGGCTAGGGACCGAAGAAGGGCCCACTTTTGGGATGGAATGGGCTGGGGTTGCTCATGGGACTCGGGAGTTGACATCGTAGGTACACAGGTGTGATTGCAGCAGGTGTGAATGTGGGGTTTCAAGGTGTCTGACATCGTGGGACGGCGTTCGACGTAAACTGGATGATGCCGAGGGGAGTCGTGGCCACTGGCGTAGACTTCTTCGAGCCCATACTGATCCATTTCCAAGGAGGATTCTGGCTCCTCACTGCTTAGGGAAGTTGGCCCAGCTTGGGCACTGGGAAGGTTCATGTAATATCCATCATGGGATTCACGCTCATTGTCTTCCTCAGAAAGAGTTGCCCATTCCTGCCATTCCTGTTGGTCAAGCTGTGGGTAACTGGGTGGGTATGTGTGTAAGTCATGCCACTGGTTGGGATCAGAGTGGAGTTCTGCTGTAGATCTGAGGTGTCGTCGCTGCAGGAGTCCCAGGATGTACGTTTCCACACGCATTGCCTGCTGGATGTCTTCTTCCGTTGGGCCGTCATCTAGCTTCAATTCAGAATCTGCCTCGGCATCAGAAGTGAGGCTCATCTCTGGAGTCAGGCTTTCATTAGCTGTCTGATCTGTAACCCACTGAGGGCTTTCTTCATCTTCTTCTTCCTCCTCTGTTCCCTCGGCGATACCCTCTAGTGGGGGGTACGGGGCAGAAAATGAGCGGGGCATGACAGCATGTACTGTGGGCTCCATATGACCCTCCCAGTCCAGCATGTAGGCATCTGTTAGCAGGTGAGAAATAAATTATTTATGAGAAATAAAATGATTTCTTTATGATACCTAGGAAATTCATGTACGATGATCCTCTTCCAAAGGTAGCCCTCTTTAAAGGCAGCTTTAGGGTTTTATCAGGCTTGCCAAGTCTGAGGTTATATTCCAGTTTTAAATGTGCTTCTGACTGTAGACTGCGATTCCACAAGATTTGGATTTTAAAGACAAGTAGTTAGAAGGGAGCATAGGTTTTGTGAAAGAGGGGCACTGGTAGGAAGCCTTTTAGCTCCTGAGAGTTCAAGTATGAAAACAAACTGTATATGATTAATTTTATATAGCAATGAATAAGGAATAAATAAGGAATAGCCAAGAACTCACAGCGCCTTCATACCAGTCCAAAAGAGTTGCATAGACGAATAAAAAATCAATTGGTAAAACAATTAAAGAAAGTCTGCCCACTCTACCAACAAACAAGTAATCAAATGCGAGATAAAAGCAAATGTGATACTATATAGTGATAACACTGACTGTAAAATATGTATTTAGGCTGGGAACTGGGATATTTTGAATGTTGATATTTGGGATAGTATTTTTAGCTATTATTGATTGACTATTGGCTATATGGCTATTGGGGTGGTCATTGGGGAGTTTCGATAGCAGACCTGGCAACCCTGGCTTATGTTTAACTGCAGGAACTGTGAGGGAACATAAGAATGATATTATCAAGACCACAAGTTTAGGTGTAAAATATGATTAAAGCAAACACTCACCGACAGATCTAGGCCTGTGACAGGACACACTGAGGTTTGGGGAGGAACAGGAACGCAGTGGAGGAGACAGACTTTCACTTTGCTCGTAAAACCCTGAGGAATCAAGATAAGTCAAAGAATTATTTTAATTTAACATCTATTAGCTTCCACGGTTTTATTTACAATATCTAGATGTATGTTTTCATACTCGATTTGCTAACTGTTACTAAAAAACTTCACATGATGCCAACATATTTTCTAACACAAATGCCAGATTGTTGCACTACTAAGTATTCACAAAATATCTGTGCCCTAATTGGTAAATGATCCGTATTATCCTCACTGTGTTGGTGCTGGAAGAACATAAAGAGATTAGAGCTTTAGTAGGAGCACAAAAAAGCATCTGACATCAGTATTGGCCAACAGTTTTGCAGAACACTATGAGGTATAAATTATTCACAGAGTGGAGTACCTGAGCTTGATGCACTGGGACTGTCCAGATCCTCGTCTGTATTCTGCTCACACGTGAGTCCTGTATCCAACCTTAACTCACTGAGCTGCTGTTGCAGTGCCAGCATCAGCAGTGTGGGGGCGCCCTGGAGTCGGTTCTGCAAACACACCAGTCAATACTGTAGGCAAAGATTCAAATGAAAGCATTTTTCCAATCAAGGTACTTGATGCACTTCCTGGGAATCAAACCTGTAAGCTTGGAATTGAGAGTGCTAACATATTACCGTTTGAGCTACAGGAATGCAATAACACAATACAAATACAGTATCGGGAATACAAATATGTGCATAACTATACTATATACTATAGAGGGGAGGTTGCATCAGCATAATATGGGACATTTTGCACTTAGGGCTCCATATTAACCTCTGTCCCAGATTGACGCAACTCCTTCTTTAATATTTTAAAAGGTTGGCAATCATTGATTTTATAGCCCCATTAACTGGTTCATTCTGGTATACATGAAAAATAGTAGTGATGTGTGATACATGTCGTATGTAATACATACATCGGTGCATCAACAAACAGATAAAAGGAGGCTTGGACAGATGGCTTCAAGCATGTAGCACATGTATTTTTTGTGAGCATGTAACCCGTGTGGTGTGTGCTCATGTGCACCACTGCCAGTTGTTATGTAAGCCAACGGCAAATGCACCAAACCTGGAACATCAATAATTTACCAAAGATGGGAGAGCTAATATTGCATGTGCTTTTTTTGATCCTACGATTCTGGTTTTGTTTCAGAATCTAGTTGCAGATTCTCGGCAGCTAATAATTCATCGAAACACATTGTGGTTGGCACCGAGTGAACCCGTGTTTAATGACGTCTGAGTCTGGGGTTTATTTTAGTTGTGTTCACGGTTTAGTGTTCATGGTCCAGATTTTGTCCAGGCATCACAGTATGTTCTACACCTGGCCTGAATCACCGCCCCGAGTGTATTTTTGGCTTTTTTTTGTTATATTTTTGCTGGTGAATGACGCAAAGGTGGTTTAGCTTGGCTCATTATTCTAACCGCTTTCTCTATTTACAGTTCAGTGTTATTCTCTGCTTATTATTTTCCATAATAAAGGGTATAATAATGACAAAACCAATGTTTGGGTGCACGGATCCAAGACAGATGTGAGAAACAGACTGGCGAGAATAAAACGATTTCAGTCACACACTAATGCATTTCATATTCAGCATACAATTTTTCATTGGGTTTAGCCGAGATATGTTTGGAATAGTTTTGGTTCAGGTAACATGGAAGCTTGCCATGGCGTACAATAATACAGGCTTATTTGATTATATATCTTTTTATTTTGAAAGTCAGGTTAAAATCAAAGTATCAAATATGTTCTATATGGCTTTTGAGGAATTTTAATATCTCTCGCTTGTCATTGTAGTGCATTGGATTAGTCTACATGTTTTGCACCCTACAATAAAAACGACAGCATTTGAATATAATTATTTAATATGCATATTGTTGTTGGTGTCATCTAATATTTGCACTCTACGTAATCTGTTAAAATTTCATCTTATTTTTGGCCATAAAAACTATCAGGTCTTCTTGAAATCCATTGTCAAAAGCCAATTTCTAAAGGTTCAATGAACTATTAAATATTAAGTGTGTAAATTAATTTAATTGTACTTTATTTTTCAGTTGCACTGTTTAAACAAACAAATGAAGTTTAGAATCAAACTGCCTTGACCTTCTAGCCAGTGTTAAGTAATCGCTTTGACACTTGATTCTGTTTGTGAAAAGTATATCAATTAATTATATCACCTTCTCTACGTTATCCAGTTTATTAGTAGGCATAAAGGCTCTTGCTCATTGGAGAAAGCAGAGCATTTGATGATTATATGACTGTACTGGGTTCATGTTAAGTATGTGGAAAGAGCCGAGTCAGTTTAAAATCAAGTGGGAATACAGCAAATTGAATTTCAAAGTCTATTTTGGACCGTATGACTGCATCAGAGCTAAGTTAAAATGTTCTGAGATTTCTTGTGTTTTTCCTCTACATTCCTGCAACAAACCATTTCCTTTGAAATCAGCACAGAAATATGCCTATTTTTCAAGACTAAAATAAGACTAAAAAGAACATTATAATTGTTCTCAGAATCGCTCGTATGAAACCATGGCAACGCGGTTCAGCCGAGGTCAAAGCTCAAGCACATGAGAACGAGGTTTAGAACTCAAATACAGAGGAGGAGGACGGCGAGAGTGGAGCATTTCTGCCAGATGTGAACAAAGAACAAAACTTGATGCGTTCGTGATGATTTTAAAGTTAATATCGGCTGTTCTCTGAGAAGTCTGTGACTCAAGCTCGTCTCACGTTCCCTTGGAGATCTTTGATCTAGCTCCACGATTAACCGTCGTCAGGCGGCGTGACGGATCACCTGCTCCCTCGGAGGCCCGATGCACAAAAGCACGCAGAAGGCAGCGGTCTATTTGATTATCAGAGAAGCAGACAGGACCTGAGGGAGATCGGGCTGCGTGTGTACTCTCATTATCCGGCTGCCGTGAGCGCCTTGCCTTTAATGTGCCAAAATGGGACACAACCAACACCCCCATCTCACACGCGCGCGCGCACATACATCACCCTGCCCCCACTATATCATCACACACATCGGTGTAACACTCCTAAAGCACAAAATACATCACTACAGTGCGCTAATTAATTTCTGAAGCACTCTTCCACACGAGTACAGCAGGGGAACTTTGGCCTTGAGGGTTGATGTAGTCCGTTTGAACAGATGTTGTACGTACAAACGAGCTAATATAAAGCAAACACTGCTGGGTTCTCAACTACAAAGCTGAGCTACAAACAAATCCGTAGTAAAGCGCACCGATTGGCGTGAAACAACTGGGAAGAGATGTAGGACTTCTGCCGGTAATATTGCTAATTATATAATTATAGGGTGCGTATGTAATTACATGTTACCCACAGGGCTGTGTGAACACTAATCACTACAGCCTGAAGAGATCAAACCCGATTGTCTTTTTATAACTGGTTAATTAACAGCTGCAGTTTAACACAGTCAGGAACACTGGATAGATAGATAGATAGATAGATAGATAGATAGATAGATAGATAGATAGATAGATAGATAGATAGATAGATAGATAGATATAGTGGATAGATAGATAGATAGATATAGTGGATAGATATAGTGGATAGATAGATAGATAGATAGATAGATAGATAGATAGATAGATAGATAGATAGATAGATAGATATAGTGGATAGATAGATAGATAGATAGATAGATAGATAGATAGATAGATAGATAGATAGATAGATAGTGGATAGATAGATAGACAGATAGACAGATGGATAGATAGATAGATAGATATAGTGGATAGATGGATAGATAGATAGATAGATATATAGATAGTGGATAGATAGATAGATAGATAGATAGATAGATAGATAGATAGATAGAAAGAATACTATTATTTCATATGTCTGAATTTACAGGGTTCTTTTTTTTGGATGACCTAACCCTTTAAGTGTTTAAATTATTAATAACATTTTGCATCCAAATGTTCTTTGCATATAAGCAATAGTAAAAGCACTTTTTGTTTACTTCAAAATAGCACGGTTCTTAATAACTACCGCCGTTCTGAATTTGCCATTTATTTACAACGCACTAATAATTCCACAAGCAATTTAATGCAAACGGATAAAATAAACGAGTCTGCAATCTCATTCGTTCATCCATCAAAGCGAAAAGCCGAGTGGTTTTGGATCTCGTGTCACGGTACCTGAGATCGCGGAGTGCCTAAAGACTCCCAGCCCTAACAGAACCCGAGTTAAAGGCTTTGGTGAGAGAGGTACTCATCGGCGGGCAGATTGAGGGATGTTTTCCGGGGGCCGCTGGAGCGGAGCGCGCGAGCCGCTGACAGCTCATTTGGGTGACGCGTCTCGAGCTCACCCGCACGCGCCAGTCCCGCGAGAGTCTGCCTCATTAATATTCCGCTCCATGCGCCTTTTGTCTGAACCGTCTACGGGGGGCGAAACTCTGGGGGGAGAGAGAGAGACGGCTGCTTATTTGATTTCTCTCACCGCCTTTTCACGGGGCCTTTACGGAAAACTGAGTTAGAGCGAGGTCCCGACCCCGAGGCACACAGACTGAGGGACAGGTAATGAAAGCGCAGGAGGGACTGCGCGCTCCGTTAGTTTATAAATACTGTATTACTTTGATAAACACCGTGCCTCCCCTGCTACTTATGAATACAGAGCAAAATAGTTTCCCTGAAGCTGAGCTTTACACATCACCTGAAAAGCTGAATAAATATACGTGCAAAGAAATGTACAAAATATATTTATGGAACATGATCGTTACTTAATATGCTGATTTTTGGCATAAAAGAAAAACGACAATTTTGACCCATGCATTTTTTTGCTGCTGACACAATCTGTACTTTTAAAAGCGCTGTATAAATAAAGATTGATTCATTGTTATATATATTAAAAATATATATTCCGATACTTCTTATTACTGGTATTGTGGTACAGGGTTAGATATAATTTAATGTAATATAATTATGCAATATAATTATAACAATAATAATAATAACACACACACACACACACACATATATATATATATATATATATATATATATATATATATATATATATATATATATATATATATATATATATATAGTATAAATTGGTAAATCCACAAGAAACGAACAATGGATAGTTAAAGGTCTGCAAACCTCCCCTTTTTCCAAGCTCACATCAATCACAGCTGTCAAAAGCATACACTTGCTGTGGAAGGAAATTGCCTTTATTTATGCCGCGCGGCCGTTAATGGCATCATAACGGCATATCGGCGTTAATAAAAGCCGTATCGACACACTGCAGTTTTCACGCGCCAATTATGTAACGCCAAAAAGTAAGAAGCTTCTCGCGCGCGCGCGCGAGCGACTCGAACAATAATGACAGGACCGACTGGCGCGTCATTGCTAAACTTTTCGCAACACTTTAAGGGCGTCCGCACTATGGTCATCTCGAAAGCGTGGCTTTCCTCAGCGGACGCGTCGCACCTACCAGCTGTCGTCTTAAAGTGAGCTGCTCCTGCTCTCTGCTGCTGCGGGCCGGACCTACATCACCCCAAGCCGGGCATCCCGGCGCCGAGTCCCCGAGGGACAGGGCGCCGAGGACCAGACTCTCCTGCCGCTGCTTCAGGATCTCCAGCTCGCACAGCCACGTCAGACCGGCCTCCAGACGCTCTTTATTCCGACCGCGCTCTTCTTCCATCTTCAGAGGGATCCCGAGGTCCGGCAGGATGCTCCTCACCCTTCCCAGAAGAACAAAAGCAATCAATCTTTCAATGTGATCTGCGTCAGCCCGCTCCTGCTGCGGCCGCGGACGTTTATCGCTTTAAAAGCAGACGATTCCCATTTAGTTTGAGCGTTTTTCCCCTAACGCGCGTCTCTGTTGCTCATACTGCTGCGGTCGGACAGTATTTGGGCATCTCAGTTTTGAATCGTCCCCTCACGCCCCTCACATTGCTGTACATCGAGGTGTTCCCTTGTCATTAGAATATTCCGCCCCGTGCGCTGTGATTGGTTGAAAGCTCCCAGGCACCGCCCTCCCGTTCACTTCCCACACTCTAATTGGCCAGCCCCCCCGCAGCTTCATTTGCATGCAGACCGTGGCGGGTTTTCACGCGCTCGGCAGCAGACGGATGAATGAATGAATGGACGCCGAGAATATTAATTTGTCTGGTGCTGACAGCTCGGAAGACGCTAAAATGAGTGCGTGGGTGACTTAAAAGGGATAATTAATGAACACTTGGCAAATATATGTTTTTGTTTTTGTATGCGACTTAAGATACGCGCCTGCTTTAGCGTTTTGCACGCAACTGTAGCGCGTTATTTATTTCTACAACGTTGTATTTGAACAATTATGTATTTTCCAAACATATATTCATTTTATTTCAATAACTGTTTTACAGCAATTGCATTGTATAGCCTTATTGCAGGATACGCAGCTCATACTGTAAATCTAATAAGCAAGCTATTGATATTTTAGCAAAGCAAACCTGTATTCAATGGCTTTAAAACGCAAGGCTGATGCAAGCTAAATGTTTGCAGCGTCTAAATATATTTATGCATCTGGAAATTACGTAATGAAAGAAATGGGTTATGTCTCTATCTGGTGGCTAAACATGATAGTGCACCTTAGTTTTATTGAAAACATTAAGATTTCTTTTTAATGAGTTGCTGAACGCTTCGACTCAGCTTCAGGTTAATTCTCTAAAGCATAATGCAAATGCCCGCGATATTAGCATCCTCGTAAGAAACATAAATCCTTATTACTTGTGTATTCGAGGAAACAAAGCATACTAGAACTTTTTTTTTTTTTTCCAGTGTTGTTTTATTCTTCTTCTTATTATTCGTAATCCGTCTACTTCACATAGATCAGAGAGCCACTGAATCAGAGTCTCTATTAGACAAATTTGTTGGAAAAAATCGAAAACCGCGCACAGCACAGTTTTGCTTCCTATATTTCAGCGAACACTGCACATATCGTCTTATACGTACAGTGCATATGGAAACATGTACAAATCGGCCTGATCTAGAGATAAAAACAGCTCTAAAAAGAAGAGAAAAAAAAAATACAGTAAGTCACTGCTACACCAGTTAAGTTATGGGATGCCGTAAATAGACATCAACGGAAATCAATTATTACAGTTTCAAGAAAATCAAACAGTTGATTTGTGAGACAGGTTGCTGCTGGATACAGTTGTCATGACGATCGTGGAACTACAGCACAGGTACAGTGGAAGTGACATCACTAAAACCTTATAGCACAGTCTAATGAGCGATGCGTGATATGATTTTTTACTTTCACCGTCCGAATGCTTGATCACAAGCGCTCAACATCATCTCAAAAAGCCAAATCTCTAATAACGGCAACACACTTCTTAGTTGCAAAATGCAAACTCAAATCTTTGGTCAGATACATCACGAGAAGTCACTGCATATGAGCGAAACAATCGGACCGAGGGTTAAATCATTTTTTTGCTCTGGTGGAGTCAGTAGAAGTTTACTCGCGTAGCGGGAGACAATGGGTGGAGGTCCACAAAGAAAAGAAATTTAAACACGGTTTCACGCGCGGCATCCGCACGAGCGTACACACATACAGTACAGTGAACACGATTGTGACAGTGATTTCATTTTCAGCTTTTAAAATACCAAACCATGAGCAATTCTTCTTTTCTAAAAACACACATAGTGAAAAAAAAAAAAAAAAGAGAAATCAAAACCGTATTTGCAGAATACACACCCGACAACCTATACAGAATGCACTCTAATGCCAAATTTAACAGTGAATAAACCAGTAAGGAGAAACTCAGTAGTTCAAACGCATCCTGGAAATAAAATGCCGACTTCAAACACTGCACAGAGCAACACTAAAGATTCAAAAGATCCAACCCAACCCCCCAAAAAAAACTCCATTGGATTCCAAAGAGCTGAATTATGATTCAAATGACAGCAGATTCCTTTCTGGACAAAAAAAATACATTCAATACAATACCATGTGGTTTGTAGCTGGAATATTATCATATGTGCCACCAGCAATGTGCCGGCAAACATATATTTCATTTATCAGACTTTGTCCAACAACGCCTGGACGTAAAGTGCCACTTCTCTTCATGAGATAATATATATATATATATATATATTTTTTTACATTGTCCTCTGTCTGCATAAAAGGGTATCGTTGCATTTCAGTGTTATATATATATATATATATATATATATATATATATATATATATATATATATATATATATATATATATATATATATAAATTCTACCATCTATAAATACTATATTTGGTTTATAGGCGAGAGCACTTGTGCTCTGTAAAAAAAAATATATGTCATTGCCACCTCGCGTAACTTTCCTTGAATTCGACTGATTTGAAAATGAGAAAATACGGGCCGTCGGTTCAATCAAAACACAAAGCGAGTCCAGGGCCTTTCCTGCAGTGCTTCCCGGTCCAGACTCTCACCTCGTGCTAAATAAACAGGAGTGGTGCCACAGCAGAGAAAGCATGCGTGTGTGTGTGTGTGTGTGTGTGTGTGTGTGTGTTCGGGCCGAGCTGGGGCGCTCGGGTTTCTGAAGCCAGGCGGATGTGTAAACAGATGCCCAGTGGACTGAGCTGCTGGGCAAGAAAAAGGCAGTTTGGCTTCATGTGCCGGGAGGAAGACACAAGACGTACAAGTGGAATGATTTCAAACGTCACGCGAACACGGTTACATTCACCAAAAATAGACATAGATCGACTTACGACACGCACGCGCGCTCACACGGACACGTCTCAAACGTGCTTGTGCGTGTCACCCAATAAAACGCAGTTTAATAATTATAAACTCTTTCCTTCTAGAGCTTTGATAAGTGTTCTATGTACATAAATTAACAATAAATATCTGCGATGACCTCTATATATATATATTGAAATATATATTAAATATTGAATAAAGTATATATTTCAAACATATTCATATATTTCCTACATCTTCAAATAAATCAGGAGATATCACAGTTTAGTAATCAAAAACTAACAATGTTTATCCGTCTTTCTGGCTGCGGTGTCCCTTTTCAGTCTTTCTCTGGTGCAAATTCTCTTTAGCATAATGGTTAACGCTTCACAGAAATGTAAGGTCTCTGTTTTTAGCGCGAGCGGCCCTTTTACGGAAACTAGTTAGACTTTCTAATACGGATTTATCAAGGAAACCAGCCTTGATGCTAGAGCACGAGTGAACTGATGCTTTCTGTGCAAAACTCTCACGAGTAGGAAAAGGGACAGGGCAGCTGTGCCGTTACAGCTGAAAATCAAGCTAAAAGATCATTTCCCTCATTCTCTGTACCAATAAAAACACTTCGAAAGAAAGGAGGGCTAAAAATAAAAAATAAAAAGCATGCTCTTCATTTTTTTTTCTTCCTCAGGTCCATTCCGTTCCTTTGCAAACAATAGCATCCTCAGAAAGAGAACCTGAAAGAAAGCTGAAACAGTGATGAGCCCGTCTGGACTCTAGCCACCCCACAATCCCATGGGACAGACGTGACCTCACTTCCTGCGGGCTTGCTGTCCAACTTGGATTGGCCGATGGCAGTTTCTGGTCCATTTCTTCTTCTTCTGGTCTCTATCAAGTCTCTTTTGTTTAGTATGCATAGTCATACACGCACATTTGGGCCCTTTGTTTTTTTTTTTTGCCTTCTGTTCTCATAAGTGGCTCTACATTGCACAGCGCGCCCTGGTGGCCTGGAGGGTGAGTGTCAGTAATATCGACTCCTCTTCTCGTCTGAGTCTGAGCTGTAATCTCGTAGACCCACACCCTTCTGTAGGCTCAGTAAGGAATCCTTCATCTACGTGAAGACACATAATGCCGTCATTTCACAATCAGGCTCAATCAAATCGCTTTCGGTTCCATTTGCAAACATGTTTTATACCTGATCCAATAACAGTACTGAAGATTTAATGATTTCTCTCCATTTCTGCAGCTCGGCATCGTGGTAGCGCTGCTGGGACTCTAGGAGCTGCGCCCATTCCATCTGCGTCTGCGGCAGTTTACTGCTGAAACACACAGTAACAAAAACACCCCTACTCAGTGATCTACAAAGTGACTTTAGGAATGTATAAAGACTTAAAGGAATGGTTTGCCACATGTCTTCTGTGGGTTTTTGTAACATAATACTTATATTTTTAAAATTATAACACAAATCACTGACTCCTGGCAATGCAAGGGTCAAAATAATGTCTATTATCCACCACCATCACTAAAAAGAGCCAGGATAAATTTTGTAAAAAAACAGAAGAAAGTCATGTACAACTAGGATGGCTTGGGGGTGAGTAAAATATGGGGTAATCTTATTTTTGGGTGAATTGCAGTCCAAACTAATGCTTGCAATGTTGTGGGAGGAGTTCAGAACTGTGGGTGTGACTTGTTTGATTATTTGTGGGTAGGGCTTGATCGCTGCTTACTGCGGTTGGGTGGAACTCAAAATTATTATAATTGGGTCCTAATGTTGTGGGAGGAGGCAGATCACAGCTGAGGGTGCGACTGAAATATTGTGGGCATGACTTATTGTATTGTTGTGGGTGTGTCTTGGCATTGTTGTGGGTGGGGTTTAATAATAATGTCGAGCTCGATATTATAAGGTGTGTTTACTACCACTTCAAGTGGAACTCATCTAGTCGAACTGCATAATGAATGTGTCTTGAAGTTGTGGCTCAGTATTGCTGTGAGACTCGACATTAAAACATTGTGGGTGGAGCTTTATTATTGATATTGGTGATGTGGGAGGAACTCATAACTATGGTCATGGCTCATTATTTTTGTGGGCAGAGCTCAATTCCATTGTGGGTGGGTCTTATTGCTGTGGGTGGAGCTCATAATTATGGGCGTGGCTCAACATTGTATTGGGATGTAGCTTGGCTTTCTGGGCGAATCTCTATATTTTCTCTACATTGCTTATTGTGGTGGGTGATCACAAATGCGGATAAGACTCAATAGTGCTCTGGGAGTGATATTGCTATGGGCGGAGTTTAGCACCATTCCGGGTGGGTCTTGGCTCAATACCGTTGTAGGTGTGAAGCGGTTGTAGTATGTGTTGTACCTTTCATGTAAGCGCAAGCCCTGCCAGCTGGTGAGGCTTTGTGCAGAATACTCCAGCATCCAGAGTTTGTAGAACAGCATCACATTCAAAAACACCAGTAGCACCAAACTGCAGAGAGACATCAATCAGGCACATTAAACAATTAAGCAAATTCAAGTGATATTTGGCAGAGGAGAGTGGACACGATTAGAACAGATACTTTTGCTGCATTCCAGTCAAAGTCATACGAGATATTCCCACAGAAACGCTTTATTCAAACAGGATTTGGAAATTCTCACTCGTCACACTGAATGAAGCGCAGCACAAGACTGATAGAGAATGGATTAGAATGACAGGACAGAGGTGGGATTTTCCGAATGGACATATAATTAACATCAGTAGAGGAATGTACCTTATACAGATCCTAAGGCCAACCACAAGAGGCAAAACCAAAAAAAAGAAAAAAAAAGAAAAAGAAAGAGTCATATTTATAAAAATATTTAAAAAGTAGCCAAAACTATATTAGTATTATTTAAGAGTACAGACGGTACTAAAGTAGTACTTACACAAAGCTGATGATGAGTAGTGGTTTAGAGAGGTTGCAGAAAATCCCACCCCCTGGTGTGTGCTCAGGAATGTGTCTTGTCTGAGTGGAGCCTGTGGATGGAGAACGTGAAATTGAAAGCAGTCATATAAATTTAAAGCTAATATCTTTTGAGTTTGGTAATATTTGGAACTGCATGTACTCGCCTGCCACATGTTTGATGCGGTGGATGACCTCCTCGTCTGTTGGTGTGGTCACAGGACTTAGGGTCTCATCTAGATGGGCTGTGCGCAGGTGGGCAGGGGGTCTTTTTCTCCGCCTTAAGGTGGAGTTCTTGACTGCTTTAGCTTTAGGAGACAGTCTGTGGCTTTCCAATAGAGCATCCTCCATCTTGCCTAACTCCAGTTCTGAAAAACAGCAATGCTTATTTACTGGAACTAACTTATTTATTCTTATTTGTCACTTATTTGTTCTGTGTGGGACTCAGTATTGTTCTGGGTGAAACTACAATATTATTTTGTGGGGTTGATGCTGTGGGTGTGGTGTGATATTAGTGCGGGTGGAGCTCAATGTTGTTGTGGGTGGAGCTCAATGCTGTCATGGGCGGAGCACAATACTGTTGAGAGTGGGACTTGATATTGTTAGCAGATTTAAATTTTGTTGTAGGTGGTGTTTAATCTTAAAGTGTATTGTGGGCGGGGCTTATTGTTATGGGTGTGGCTTATTATTATTGTAGGCGAAGCTCAACACTGTTGTGGATGGGTCTTTAGGTGGCATTTGGAGATTTAGGTTGGTTTTGGGGGGTTGTGAAACTGTCTTACCAAGGCTTTTGAAGTTCTCATCTAGGCCACTCCAGAAATTCTTCTCAATAAAGCCCTTCACCAGCCCCCATGGCTGTTTCCTGTACCTCAACTCTGTAGAAACCCTATAGGCAGAATGAACCACATTATTCTCTGTTTGGCTTTGACCACAAAAAATATGAACGTCTCGTTTATCTGTACCTCAGCCTACACTTGTTCTTGGCCACGCGTGTCAGCATGTAGCGGTTTAGGGTGTAGAAGTAGTCGTGGTACGGTACGTCATGAGTGATGACTTCTGCATCGATGATGTAGCACTCACTTTCCTGACTGGCCTTATAAAGAGTCTAGTTCAGAGAGAAGTCGCATTGAAAATGTTAATATTAAAACACATACACATACAAGTAGTACTGAGGGGAAGTCAGTCTCACCTGATTCTCTGTGACTGTAGCTGTTTTAGGAGCAAGTGGGTTGGTCAGGGAAATTGTGTACATGATGGCCCTGGTCTGATTTCCAGCATCTTCCTTCTTCCAAGGATGATACACCACATCTGTGAAAGATGTGCAGGACCAAAGCAAGTATATCAGAAACAGAGTTATTATAGTTAACTAAAATCAAAAAAAAAAAAAAAAAATTAAAAACAAAAAAACAAAATATATATAGCTTGCAATGTTCTTCATGGTCTTAATCACTCTATTGGGTTTTATTGTAGACTATCTAAAATTTCAATCAGGCAAAAGATGAAGAGATCACTGACCTGTGAATCTCCTCTGCTCCATGAAGTCTGTCATGAACTGGGACTCGGTGAAGAGGATGGCGTACAGCTTATCAACACTGAACTTATACACCTCGTTAATGTACTGACGGCCGTTCAGATCCTCGTGGAATGCTTGAACCTCATCCCCTGAATAAACATCCCCACATAAAGATGAACTGTGTAACACTTAAATACTGGTATCAAAATATGTGTAGAGTCTCACACTGTTCACTATTCAAACAACATTTTCATGCTGGTAGTATGGTATGCACCTCAATTAAATTTTTTTATTATTATTTTAATAATTATCATTAATTAATTTTAATTCATATATTATATGAATATATTTCATATATAAAATAACATTTTATGTGTGTATTTCTATAAACATACACAGTGCACACACATATTATGTACACAAAAATATTTATTTTGAACGCGATTAATCATGTTTGATAGCACTAATCAGATAAAAAGCAAGATTTGAAATGTGGATATTATCATCTAGTTAATGGAATATACGTACATAATAAAGATAAATGTATTAACTCTATTATTATGAATAATTATATTTTATATTATTTTATTAACATTATAAATTTATTTGGAAAAATATACTTATTTAATTATTTTTTACATTTTTCAAAAATCATGTCTTTTATAATGCTATCATGTTTTATTGCGTTAGCTAGTATTTAGTTAAAAAAACCAAATGCAGTTCTATTGAAATTAACTGGAATGCACAGTTTCTGCAAATTAACTCTTCATATATTGTATATAATTTGAGTTTTATTTTTCGAACCTTCGTCATCTGTCTCCGAGGAGTCACTGAGATCAGTGGGTATGTCCTCGTTGTCGTTGAAGTCGAGTGCAGGGGCCGGCACCGGATCCAGAGGACTGGCTGGCTCGCTGTTCCTCTCCTCGGCCAGCAGAGGCAGCGGCAGCAGGTCTCCATCAGGAAGGCAGTCTGTGTACTCCTCAGCTGCAATGTCAAACTGACACCAGCAGAGGGACCGTTTCAAACCATCGCACTCAATAAAACCATACGAAAAGCGTGCACGAGCACATACACTCACAGACAGAGGCGTATCGGTGCTGCTGGGAGGTGTGGTGGAGGTGATGGTGGAGTGTGTGATGGATCTCTTGTGTGAAGGAGGAGAACTGTTTTCTGGCTTGTTCTCACTGCTGCTCTTGGATGAGTTATCGTTACTGACCTCGTTCTCCTCCGCTGGGATCTCCTCGCAGTATCTGAACAGAGTGGGCACCATTCGCATCTGTTGGGAATATGTTGTATTTCCGAACAATAGTTATGAGAGCCTGCGCGTCATACTCACCCCATTGTGTTGAAATCATCATCAGGAGGCACATAGTCTTCATCATCGCTGGTTAGGCCAAGCTCATTTCCATAGCACTGATGTACAAAGTGCCAGAGCTCTTTAGGACAGAGAGGCTGCACATAGAATATATGAACTTTATTATGTTTGCTTGGATACAGTAACATCAGATATAGCATTGCTTGAATGTACAGAAGTAATTCACTAATAATTGCTTGGGTTATTTGCATGTGTGCACACAGGAGAACTTCTCACAACTAAATTCAGATAAAAAAGTAACAGTAATCTCCTGCAGCTTGACATTTCGTTTTTCTTCTTTGTTGGTGCTCCAGTGGTTGCATGCCGCCATCTTATATACCTGTATGCATGGGGGAGTGGCTTAGCATGCAAATTCTACTTGCCAATTTTAATTCTCAGAGGTGATTGGGTTCCCAGGTGGGACCCCATGATGTCAGTCAATGGCGTAAAGTCATAGCGACTGACTCAAAGGGAACTGGCCTTGACTTAAACTTCATGTACTATAAATACTCGTATTCTGCGCTCTTACCTTGTCCAGCAGTGCGTTCTGCCAAAGTCTGAACATCATCATGTAAGTCCGGTCTCTTGCACCAAACGATGTAAAAAAGTGCTGAAAGGAAGAGCAAAGCGGGAGATGAACGACAAGAAACAGCCTCTGTGTTAATGTGCTGTGGCGTCCGAAAGATCCTCACCTTCTCAGTGTCTGTGCACACCTGTATGGCATTGGGAATCAGACGAGCGGTTTTCTCTTTTGTCATGGAGCAGATGTCTTTCAGCCGAACTGTAAGCTGCATGAAACGGAGCAGAAAAAAACCTCAACTCTTCTCGTCTCTCTGGAGACTGTAACTCGGACGGTTTTGAGTTACACTAAATCATACCAGTGTCTCCCAGCGAAAGATGTTGCTGTAAAAACAGATCCAGTTTTCGGAGAGGTAGAGGCGACCCTGCAGGAGAATGTCCCGCTGGAGAGCGCATGAGTAGTCTGCCAAAAGTCAAGGTCAAAAGATGTCCCTTACATCATTTAATTGAATAATAATGATTAACACTTTATTTTAGTGTTCTTAAATAGTTGCTTATTAACATGCATATTACTAGAATATTAGTAGCAATTAAGCACATATTACTACCTTATTCTACATCAACCTAATCCTACTCAATACCTAATCTTAACAACTACCTTATTAACTGTGTATTAACTGAGTAAAAAGAATCATAATTCATTGTGAATAAGTGTTCCCTTTTCTAAAGTATTACCTAACATTACCAAACACTTTCTTAGTTAATTTACAGTAGTTTACTTACTATAAATAAAGAGGTTATATACGAGAGCTCTTACCCACAATGAGGCGCTCTGTGTCCGGTAACTGCTTGAAGAGCTTCCTGAAGTCTTCATTACGCTGCTTGTATGTGGGACTGAGGACCTACGAAACAATAATCAGTAGATGAGGAACACACATCCATCCACTCTCACAGCTGCTTGAGTTTTGCCATGCAGCAGCACGGTATGAACCACAACGAGATCATTCCCACTGTAGACTCACACGGCTTCTCATTCACAAACATAAGTACCAGCGGCACGTGAACAGCCTTTAAAGACAAACGCTCCCAGAAAAGACAAGACAATCTCCACAACGTTAATCTCAAGGTGTCTTGAGATCAACCATGTAAAATTATTTCTTATGCACAAAAAGGTCTGCGATACACGGTTGCAAATTCAACAACAACAACAGATCATAAATACCTTCAGAGTTAAACATATATTTGTATAGACAGTACTGACACTGCCAACATTTAATTTTTTAACTACTTTTTAACTACTGTAGAGTATTAGGATAAGCAAATAAATAAAACAAAATGTAAGTGATATATATATATATATATATATATATATATATATATATATATATATATATATATATATATATATATATATATATATATGAATTTAAAAATAAATTTGAAAAGTGCATTTTACCTGTTTAAATTTGTTATACACACAATTTGATAAACTATGGCTATAAACAGAATCCATCTGTTAAATATATATTTATATATCGGTTAAAATATTATATAATGTAGTGTAATAGAATTCCTTGGTTGATCATGTATCACCATCTGCAAAATGCATTGATAGACACACACACACACACACACACACACATCTATCATCTTCTACATACTCTCTATGCATAACTACATATATATTTGCTAAAAATATTTATTGAATTTTAATTCCTGTTGTTGAACAATGGCCTATTCTTATGGACAGTGTAGCCTAAACTAGTCAACCCTTTTGTTGAATCTCTACACAGACTCACGGCAGGTATGTCCTCATCCTGGTACGGGTCGTCCCACGGGCCCCACTGCCAGTCCTGGTCCCAGTCCGAACCCTGAATTAACCACCCCACCAAAGCCTCCTCCAGCTCCATGAGAGTCTCCCAGTCATCCTGAGAGTCAAGTGATGAATCCATGTCTCTGTGCCTGTCTTTTACTACAGTCAGTTCATCAATGACGCTCCAGATCCTGGTGATATTTTTGATTAGGCTGGGTCTGTAGGTTCACTCATTCACCAGGGTGTGATCTCTATCAGGGAGTGAGGGCCGGGCTCTCCTGACTAGCGCCACATGATTCCAGTGCAAAAACACTCGCACGAAAGTGGCCTTTAGTAACCTCTGCAGACAGATACTTTATTATGCTGCTGTTTGTTCCACTTTCCCACCGTTTGTGCTGGGAAAGACCGTTCTTCTTGGGGTTTAGCACATCAAAGTCATGATTCTTGTGACGTTTGTGCTGGCTTTCTGCATTTAGCAGCTGCTCTTTTAAGACTTCAGAGAAGAAATAGTCTTCTACGGGACTGAAACAGATTATGCCAACAAATAAAGAGAATCTGTGAGGGTTAAAAAAAAGGTCTGTAGGGTTAATCCGCAAGCAATTAAGAACTGTTACCTCGGTATGCAGCGAACACTAATATCTCCACTACAGGTTGGTTGTTGGCTTTCGAAGATTGATCTTCTCCGAGTTTAGTCCATCAAAGGCCAGATTCTTCTTGCTTGGTTTCCGCATTTATCTTCCGCATGCTCTTGTCAGACTTTAGAGAAGAAAGTTAGTCTGCAGGTGTGAATCGGACCACAATGGCGAATAAAGAGTGTCTAAAGGGCGTGACTGGAGAGTTGATGAAGAAGAAACGTACAGTTGCTTCCGCAAGAGATTATTAATTATTACCTCAGTATGCAAATGCAACTAATATCTCCATTAGAGGATTGGTTGTTGGCTCGCAAAAAACATTCTTCTTGGAGTTTAGCCCATTAAAGACGTGATTCTTCTTAGTCCCCAAATTTTGTGCTTGTTTTCTGTATTCAGCAGCTTGCTCTCCAACTTTAGAGAAGATAGAACTGGACCACAGTGACAAATAAAAATCCTTGAAAGAGACCAGATAGTCTAAGAAGGAACAGAAAATTAATTCCACATGTGATTATTAATTGGTACCTCAGTATGCCACGGCCGCTAATATCTCCACTAAAGGTTGAATGTTTGCTTTCAATGTTCTTCTTGGAGTTTAGTCCATCAAAGACATATGTCTTTGCTAGTTTTCTGCTTTCGGCTGCTCTTGTCGGACTTCAGAGAAGAAAGATCTTCTGCAGGATCACGTTGACAAATAAAAAAACATCCGGAAATGCTCTGCGGCAAATCCTTCGTTTTTAAGGTCCTCTTTTTAGCAATTAACGCTTTCCAATGAAGAATTCACACTCGCATCTCTCAACCCCAAACTATACTATACACGCTCCATCTCATTTGTGCCTAAAGATAACCAAGAACAAAGGCTGACACGTGATCTGCAGCAGTCATAATGCTAAGAATGGAATTCTGCTCGCGCAAGCAACAACTCCGTCCCAAAAGTATCCTCTCTTCAGCGCTTAGGCGTAAATATCCATAAAAGCGGATGGACTCAACGGAGAAGCAGATACTCAGAAACATTCCAGAGCAACAGATATTGTGGAGCACAACAGTTCTATCTGATTTATGTAGATCTAGATGTGTGTGAGTGTGTGTTTACTCCCGCTGATGAGTATGTAAAGTCAGTTACTTATTAACTAAAAGAGTAAATACTGAGAGACGCCAGTGGCTGGTACCAGGCGTGGGTGTGACGACTACATCATGTCATCAGGGGATCCTTCTGTTTTTAATGTAGACAATGGGGTGCAATATGTTGAGGCTAGGCTCTCCTAACTCACATTGTTATATTTATCCAAAAATCCAAAACAATTTTTTTTTCTAAAAATTAGTGCTGTCAACTGATTAATTGCATCCAAAATAAAAGTTTTGTTCACATAATGTATGTGTGTGTACTATGTATATTTATTATGTATATATAAATACAGACACATGCATGAATATGCTTAAGAAAAATAAAATATATATATATATATATATATATATATATATATATATATATATATATATATATATATATATATATATATATATATGTATATATATAATATGAATATAAATATTTTAGTAAATACATATGTGTTAGTAAATATATATATATATATATATATATATATATATATATATATATATATATATATATATATATATATATATATATATATTGATATTAAATTTTTTTTATTTTGGATGCAAATAATCACGATTAATCATTTGTCAAACTGAAATTATTTTAGCATATGTAGACTGCTATTTAAATGAAGAGTTACATTAATTAGACTCATGAATGAGACTTTGAATGAACTTCCACTGAGGTTTAAACCTAAATAGACATCCACCCAAAGTTTTTCACAAGACAAAATACAATTAAATGTTGGTAACCAAACGATTTAAACTGAACACAATAAACTAAATCGCTGAGTTGATTTCTGTGGAAAACGTCATGAAATTGCTGCCTTAAAATAAGCTAATTCATACAGGTTTTGCTCGTATAAAGAGTCAGGTGCCGTCCCGGAGCCTAACTGAAGTAGAGTTCAGCAGCTCACGTTCACCGCGGCGGTCAGTCGGGCTCAGAACTCACATGATGACGGTCGAGATGTAATCACAGAGCTCTCAGGGCCATGGGAGATCATCACTGCCCCGTACAAACACACACACACACACACACACACATCAGAAATGCACTAATCATACTGTATGAATTTAACATCAATGCCACCGTGTGAGATCCTGCCCAGTATGAATTTAGTATGCATCAAACAGCTCACATCCGTGCAGATGCAGTGCAATCAACCAATCACATCACATCGCTGAGAACCAGAGCCAGACAAAGAGATGCAAAGTCTATTTACTCTTAATATATTTAATGCTGCCGTCATGCAGGCCCTTGTGAAAAAGAAGTGTGCTTCATCGTCATGAATATGCACTTGCAGTGCATTTCAAATTTAAAAATTACATTTGCTTATAATAAGATATAAAAAATAAGTGTACTTAATAAAACTGTACACTTTAACGAGTGCACTTTTAATAATGCTAGATTAAAAGATTTAAATAAATATGCTTATTTTATTGCGCTGACTAGAATAATAAAGCACATTCAACTAATTATTTGTTATTTGATATTACATTTAAAGTTAATATATTTTAAAAGTACTAAATTGCTACTTCATCATTACAAAGGTGTATTAACGAATATATTTTTATTTCAACAGAATTGAAAAAAGCATACTTTAATGCACCATAAATGTTTGTCAGTACATTCAAAGCTTTAACCATTTTTCAAAGGCTTTAATAATAATGAATAATGAAAGTAATAATGATATTACATATAAAGATGCACATACTTGACTACTTAACTGTTAAAGTTAAAATTATGGAACATTTCCATTTAATTGCAAATTACATGCAATTAAGTGTCTGACAACATTACATTCAGTTCACAATCAAAGTATGCAGTATATATTCTTTAAAGTATAACGTTAGCTCTACTACTCTTTTTAAAAGCATGCCGAATTGTACTTCTTTTCAACAAAGGGGTATTAATGCCATGCATCCTGTTTTTGCATTCCGTTTAGTAACGTTCGCGAAGGCAGGTGGAGATATTACACCATTAGACGATCACACGCATGCCGAAGCCATCGTTAGAACGGAAGAAGCCTTCAAGACCGAACGTTTGTGAGAGGGAACAGAACGTGGAGAGTAAAATCATGCTTACTCTGAGAATGTGCTGTCTCTCATGCTGAAGAGAAAGAGTGAAGAAGAGAGAGAAGAGAGGGGCAAAAAAACAAAAAAAAAACACAGACAGAAAAAGATAGCAAAGATTGAAGGAGATATTGTTGAACGATATTGTGGAATGAAAAGTGATTGAAAGAAACGACGCTCTCTTGTGGCTAATGTTCTGAACAGAAATCAGTGCTTGAAGAGAAAACCTCTACTGACACAACATACCCTGAAGGATTTCAAGTACAATATAATACCATGATAGAGTTGTTTCAGGCATGCACCTTCGTATTTAAATATGCAATTATAAAAGAAATACGTCATTTTGCATGCCAAAACATATAAGATAATAATTGAATCAAACATTAATATTCTGACTTTCTGATACACGGCAGTGCGAAGAAAGCGGATGTTGTTATCAGTCATTCTGACACGTAGACGTGAAATATGAGGAAATTAATAACAGGATTGCGAGTCGGATAATATTTGCAGCCCAACTGATGAGTGTCAGAGGAAAGAGCGACAAATCTGTAAATCATTACAGTAAAACAACAGAAGACTTCTACCACGTCAGTGTTCTCACACACAAGTAATTATATACTAAAATCCAAACATAATGCTATGATAAGAAATAACTAAGTTAAATATTAATTTTATTATTATTATAAAATTTTAAAAAAATAATTTTTCACTAGATGTAAATATTAATTATATAATTTTTTATTTTATATATATATATATATATATATATTAAATATATATATATTTAATATATATATATATATATATATATATATATATATATAATGTGTGTGTGTAAAATTAAATATTATAATTATTTAGTTTAAATATATATATATATATATATATATATATATATATATATATATATATATATATATATATATATATATATATATATATAAATAATTATTATAAAATTTTAAAAAGTAATTTTTTACTAGATGTAAATATTAATTATAACTATAAATGTAATTAAATTATATATATATATATATATATATATATATATATATATATATATATATATATATATATATATATATATATATGTGTGTGTGTGTGTGTGTGTGTGTGTGTGTGTGTGTGTGTGTGTGTATGAAGTCAAAATTAGATTTATTATTACATTTCATGAATTTAAACTGTTCCCTTGTTCAAGTACCACAAAGAATGAACTATATGGTGACATGGAAATCTGTTTATATTTCAAGGTAGGTGGACACAAAACACAACCATTAGTACAAGCATGAACACACACACACACACACACACACACACACACACATTCATTATTAATATAAAATGTCACTTACGTTGTACCAGCTCTGGCTTTTCTGAAAGAGAAGAAAAAGAAAAAGACTATATTAGCAGCTATGCAGAGCATTATTTGCAGACGCCCCTCGCAGCGAGTGTATATTTACAGACTGTGAGGGCTGGCCGAGGGCCTGGCATGTGGCAGCTGCTAAAGTCTACTAGACTGACATCTCCCTTCACCGGATAATTACACACACATACATCGTTTGTTCTTTCCACAAATAGCGTGAAACAAATATAGATGGTTAAATGAGCAGTTTCAAAGCTGATACGTCATGGGAATAAGACAAATTCGCACTTGCATGAGCAAAAATAGAAACTTGGAGACACTTTTAGGGGGGTGTTTGTGTACAGGGGAGAACTGACGTCACTAGCGCTCTATTTATAACACGGCACCGTCTAGCTCGGTCTACAGAAGCCTGAATGCTGTTTTACTCAGGCCAGGAATTCCTTTAAAAACACACCTAAAACTATTTCTCGTAATTATAATGTTAACTCATAATGTGACTTTTTTCTCGTAGTTATGACATTACATCTCTCAATGTGACTTATTATAGTATGTGTGCAATGTGACTTTATTTCTTGCAATTATAACACTGTACATTGCTTTATTTCGCCTTTATTATGATGCTATATTTCGCAAAATGACTATTTCTCAAAAACAAAAACACTACATATCACCACATATCTTCATTCTCCTAATTATAACATTATGTCTCACAATGTGACCTCATTTATTATTATTATTTAATTATATATCGCAATGTGACTTTACTTTTCATAATATATGTGCTGTGCAGTGAATGTATTTGTTTTTTATTATGACGTTATACATTGCAAAGTGACTATTTCTTATAATTATGAATATCTATTTTGCAAAGCGACTTTATATTTCATTGCGAAGACTTTTTTGTAATTACGGCATTAAACTGTAATTTTTTTGATGTGATTGTATCCCTCATTTTTATGACATTACGTCCCACAATGTGACTTCATCTCTTATAATTATGAACACAATTCAATACGACTTTATAGTCTAAACATGAACTAAAAGGACAAACCCTTTGATACATCCCACCCAAACTTCCTGTTTGCACACGGGTGTACATCAACACAGGACATAAATTTGCATTCATTGAAATCATGGAGTCATTGAGGGCATGATTACAGGCCTAGTAAACAACTCAGGGAGACATGGGAAAAAAATGTCAATGTCAACAGAAAAGCTAGCGGTTAAAAAACGGTTATAGCGTTATAACATTGTTATAACATTATAGCCATAAACCTTCACCGACGTAAACAGACCACCATCTAAATGAAAAGAAACGGAAATAACTTAAGGCAGACACACACTCTGATGCTATATTAGTTTGCACAACGCATAATGGGCTCCCTTGTTTTATAGTCTAGGTTAAAGTGAGCAGACAAAATGACTAGAAGTGTGTGTCAGCCAATAAGCCCTTCAATTAGCCTACTACCCCAAACAAGCTTTGAGTGTGTGTGTGTGCGTGTGCTACTTTGACAGATTAGCTAGCACAGCTCTGGTTGTGTCTCGTTCATGACCCTTTAAAGCCTATAGATCAACTCACACAGACCCGCTAACACACATACCGGTCTATTCCATCAAGGCTCAGGGATTGGATGGTTTAATGTGGGCTAATCTGATCTAAACTCGAGAGAGGTGTGAGACATGTGGACAGAGAGAGAGAGAGAGAGAGAGAGAGAGAGAGAGAGAGAGAGAGAGAGAGAGAGATAGGTGAGGAAGGTTTAGGGGTCAGGGGTCAAACGGAGAACAACGTGAAATGCTTACTTTTATCAGGTTTAATCTGTCATACTGTAAAGCAATGAAAAAGAAAAACAAGGAGAAACTGGAAGCTCATTCAGTGCATCCGAAATACTGTTATCCAATGCATGTGTGTTGTAGAAACAGAACCGTTAACCTTGGTGTTGCTAGCGCGCTTTAACCAAAGACCTAATAAGCTGCCTGCCTAAAAGCATTTTAAACACACTCCCGAAGTGAACGCTGCTTTTAAAGAAGCAGTGGCATTTCGTAGTCTTGCAAGATCTATTTTTTGAGCCTAATTAAACAAATCTATTCAAAAGTATTCTAACTAAATCCAATCTACAAATAATGTGAATTAAAACTACGTAAAAATGCATATTTAACAAAGGTTTGCATATGCAATATTTTCGTCTAGTTTTAACATAGCATCTGTTTGGCATGCCATTGGTTAATAATTAAAAGATAAATGCACTCTTTTACTACGCTATTAATTAACAACAGATAGCACCAGTCAGGAAATTCCTGGGTTGGGAATTTCCTCTGTTTGAAATCAACAGAGATAAATCATCAGGTGGCTCATGGGACTAATGCACTCACGGGACTCTGATGCGATCAATGAAAAGACGCGTAGATTAAAACTAACATAAGCCTGCAGGTCAAATCTTTACCTCAAATAAATTAATGCGGTTACAAAAGATGAATAATGATATCGGTGTAGCAAAATCACCTGGTAAGATCTATTTCATACATATAAGGCTGGTCCTCTGATGGTGGCGGCCATCTTGAAATCACATGACTAGTCAAATTAGACCCGCCTGACTGAAAGCTCCCCCTTTATTTTCCATTTTTCACATTTCTGTTATCTTGCATTGGTAACAGACCATCATTGGGGTTGCCAGATGTCAAGTATGCAAATCCCCCAAAACAAGCTTTTAAACGCATTATCTCCTCAAGGTTAATAATTGGCTTTTTGCAACTAAATCTGCGCGCACATTTTCTCATTGATAAACTATAATAAATGCAAGTGCGTCGATGCGTGTTTGGTTATGTGTGATTGAGGATGCAGAATAAATGCATTCAATCAATTCGGTTTTCACAAGTTTTCATAATATAGAGTGGGATGATGTATATGACAGATACACCCCGCATTACGTAGAGTGAAATGTAATCAGTTTAACCATAATCATGCAGCCCTAAGGCAAACACTGCTTACTCGATCTCTTTAACCCATTAATATACTATTATGCAGAATCAAAAGTGACAAACACGCCTGCTAACAGCAAAGCGGATGGAGAGAAAGGAGTCTATGCATGTATTTGTTTCGACGAACACTTGGACACACACTTGCATTCACACGAACAGACAGAGCCAGACGAGACACACACCGATAACAACGAAAACAGACCACAGGACGGCCCACGGAGCAGTAACACAGACACACAGGGTGAGAGACTGAGTGAATACAGAACAGAAGAGAGAAATGCTTACTTTGGAAAGTCGCTTGTGAGACTAGCATGCATCGAGGAGAAAAACAGAAATCAGAAAACGGAACACAAATCAGAACAACCACAAACAGCGAGAAGAACATGATAGTCAAGTTCAGATCAAAGACATTTTTATATGACATCAGCAAAAGTATCGAACTCTAGAAAGAAAGAGTACGGTGAGTGTGAGAAATGAAAGGAAACGGACAGAACAAGCGACTAGAAGAGCTGAAATGAGACAGACAGACAGGATGATGACGTGAGCTATAGCTATAGTGCACTGCATTTATTACAAATCACTACACTTCATCTCTCCATTCATTCATACGCCGTCAGTCCGTCCATTCATTCATTCATGCATGTGAATTTTTGAGTTGCCTTACAGACATTAAAGGAACAGTTCACCCAGAAATTAAACTTACGCTACATTTTACTCCCCTCGAAGCCGTCCTAGGTGTATATGACTATCTTCTTTCAGACGAACCCAGTCAGTTTATTTATCCTGGCTCTTCCAAGCTTGGTAATGCCATTATTTTGAAGCTCCACAAATCGGATGCGTCCGTCGTGAAACTGGTTTTACGTCGCATTGCTTGCAGATACATCCGATTCATGGAGCTTTCATAACAATGGCAGCCATCCACAGGCATTACGAAGTTTGCAAGAGATTAGTTTGAAAGCCATATACACCTAGCATGGCTTCGGGGTTGAGTAAACTATGGGGTCATTTTCGTTTTCGAGTGAACTATTCCTTTAAAAGCTCCTCCCAGGCATTAAAAGCCGTTTGGTTTGTTTTTTTGTTTGTACTGACAAATTAATTAATTAATACATATACAGTATATGACGGATGTCTTTGAGATATTCTCAGGAAACAATGTCATTTGAAGGTATCGTGTATATTTCCATCTATAAGGTCTATAAAACGTGCATAAAACTATGTATGAGCTTCACACCACTTTTGAATGTCTGCCAATAGAGAAACATAGGACCAGATGGTGTCGTTACGACATGTACCGGCAGAGACTAACCGGACAATGCTTATTTAACTTACTGTACACCATTTGATAAATTTTACTGTCTTAGAAATTACTTTTTTGTCCAAATGTTTATTTATTCATTTACTTATTTACTTAATTTAAATGAAATTGAATAGTGTAATATTTACAAACGTGGTTTTGCGTCGCAAAAATAAAGTAAATGTAAATATATATATATATTAAATTGTAATAATATTTCATAATTTTTACTACGTTTTTAACAAATAAAGGAAGCCTTGGTGAGCGGAAGTGACTTCTTTCAAAAAAATCTTCTTGTGTTTTCTATTAAAATACTACTACTTCAGTGTTCATTTTAAAAGAAATCACAGCAAATTAACATTTTCCTGAATTTTTTTTGTAAAATCGTAAATGGCACTTTTTCCTGAGAATCGGTCGTCTTTGAAGCTCTGTTATCGTGTCTGAGAGTGAAACACTGTTTGGTTATGATTGTACATGTTAATGCACACTGATTCCTTCTGCTTCAGCCTTTCCTCACTTCATATGTCCTTATAATACAGCAGTGAATTGGTGGAAGATGAGGTTTTTTGCTTTAGCGTTTGTAACTACTGCACTTGAGCATGAGATAAACTAGTCTAAACATATCGAAGGTCCCCCTTTAAAAGCATTTCAATGCAAAAATAAAAATAAATCTTATGACAGTGTATAATATAATATACCTGCATGGGATAGACTACTTGCAAAAACAGATTTGTAGAACTATGTCAAATGGGTTGGACACATGCTATGACTGGACAACAGAGGGCAAACTAGCAGGAACGGTAGGATAAGGCCGTTCCACGTAATTAAGTGCATTATATCCGATACACAGCAGGTTTCCCAGAGGAAGTGATGTCGTAGAATGACTGGGGTTGGTGGAGAACCGTAGAGGAACTCAACGGGCAGGGCTGGATGAGGAGGAGGACATACCTTGGAGTTCTTGCCCCCGCTGCGTGTGGACTGACCGGAGAAGGTGCGAGTGACCAGCTGCTCAGGGGTGGAGGGGGACTTGGAGGTGTCGGACTGCTCTGAGCCTTTCTCCACCATGGCGTCCGTCTCGACGTTCTGCAGAATGGGAGATCGACAGCGCTTCCGCAGAACCGGAGAGCAGGCGGGGGAACTCCGGTTAGAGTTACTGGCAGTGCTGGAGAGACGAGAGAGACATCGAGACCGTCAGACCTCTTAAAAACACGAAAGGTCATATGTAACATGCATTTGGCCATTTTACATCAGTGAACGAAAATGCTCATTTATTTCGGTGTTTCTAAACACCATCGAAAACATTCAACCTTCATTTTTCATATAGAATTAGCGAATATGTGATTATTGCATACTGTTTTATGATGTACTACAATAAAATTATGCGCAAATATCATCTGCCACTATTTGCACTTAATACAAACTACTCTTTTTTTTAAGTTTAAACAGCGCCCATCAGCGTCCAAACATTTTAAGCTTTTTTCCAATAACCATTGCCTTATTAACATGAATATATTTGTGGAAACATTCATACTAAATGAGTCTAAATCAGATCATTTAAAATTAAGTTTGAGTAATTTTACTGTCTTTTTATTTTTTCAAATGTGTCTATATATTATTTATTAAATCGTAGTTTTTAATTGTAGCTCATTTAGAGAAATGCTTTCACTCCAAGTTTTAAAAAATGACAATACTCCCAAAAATGTATTACCACATATATTAACTAAAACGGGTTCATTTAAATCAATTTAAATAAATGAATTAAATGAATTACATCTTTAGAATAGTGTAATATACATTCATTAAAATATTTTAAAATATATTTTATTAAATACACATATTTAATTAAAATTATTTACAATTTCAAGCCAATCCGACCAAGCACTAAAATCACTTTAAATCAAAAGAAAACTCAAGTGACAGAAACTCACTTCAAAACATCAACCTTAAAACCCCCCCGCGAATGCCGCTGATCAACAGAAGCCCACCTTATAAACACCTTATAAATCCCCCACAGACAGACATTACAGATGTTAATACAGACAATAACCAATCGATGATCAAGCCGAACAGCGCAACTTTAGTGTCCCAGGAACTCCAGACTTCATCCTGCATCTAAAAGCACAGCTCATTTAAGACATCGATCTAATCAAATTAACACACACACACACACGCTTACATTAATATATAACCGAACTGCATGCTGACTTGTCTCTGTGGATGCTCGACTCTCTCTAGTTTCCAAAGGGGGCAACCTGGTCACACTATAGGCTCTTATGCAACGTCTTACATCACTACCATCCAATCACAATTGTAAAACGAGGTCACTACGCTATTCTACTGTTTCAGTGAAGCCTTGTGTGTGTGTGTGTGTGTGTGTGGTATGATCACAGTGATTAGCACAGATAGCCGCCCGCTGTGGCCTGTCAGGTGCACTGCTAAAGATGCATGCTAATCATAGCGTCAGGCTAGCAATCTAACAGGCTGAAGGAAATCACTGCTTTCATCGATTTTACAATCCATGAGCAAACTGCAGCGGTGGAATAAAACGTTAAATGGATTCAGTCATACGGATTAATTAATGATAATGAAAAATAGGCGCACTTTTACATTTTACACGTGCATTTGATTACAGTAGTGTGCTAATTGAAATATGTTATGCATTTAAAATCTACTAAATTGAAACTGTATAATGTATAATTAAAAAAATAAAAAAACATGACATGCGAGTTTACCGTAAATGCTTGTCAGTACATTTTAACCAAATAATTCATACTAATAACCGATAAGTCGTACTAAGTGGGTGAAAAAGCACTTTTAAGAGCAACTAGCGTTTAACATCCATTTAAACTGTAATTGAAGCATGTGATTAAGTGTCTAAAAACATTCAGTTCACACTTAAGCAGTATATTATACGTTTTTCTAGTATATTAAAAGTACGCTGAAGTTAATTTTTTTCCTCCAAGGTTTTTGAAGTAACTTGCATTTAGAAATGAATGAATCACTCACTGAACGAATCCATCCGAACCTACTGAATCAATAGCTGCTTTAATAGATTCATTTAGTTTATTTTACGAAGGCTTCATCCAAATGAATCAAACTGGCTTCTCCAGAGTTCGTTAGTCTTTCTGAATGATTCATTAATAGAACCAAATCATATGTTTGCTAATCGAATCAAACCGAAGATCGAAGCGATTTTAGACTTCTGTTGTTTACACCAAACAAAAAAAAGTTCTAAATCTTTACAATAAAAAAAAAGTCTTTACACTTTCTTCAGAGCTCAGAAAAATACAGTGGTTTGTTCCATTCCACTTTAAAAGGTAAAAGGATGAATTTCTGTTTGTGTGAGACTCAGTCAAGCGGAGAGGGCCGACCATCCTAAATAATGGGAATACACACACACACACACACACTCGCAGTGCCAGCTTTTTTCCTTTCGCTGTAATCCTGCCACAAGTGAATATGTTTCCATGGAAACAGTCAGCGCAGGACCGGCCAAGTTTGGAAGTGGTTGGGCTCCGCAGGGAAGAGGAGAGAGAGGGAGACGGTGGAATGTTAGATAACAACACGCTTTGATGATGTTATCAAAATTGTTAGAACCAATCAGAGCTTTCAGTTCAGCACGCAAACACAATCAGACTGACAGGTGCACGACGCTGTGTGCGTGTGTGTGTGAGCATGACACGACAGATATGCTGTGTTCATGTTGCTATGGTAACATGGCTGTTTTGCAATATTCAGTGTGGTGCTAAATATAACAGCTCACAATGTCAGCTTTCCTCGTTTCACTCAACTCCAGCAAAGACATTTCCATTCATTCATTCATTCATTCATTCATTATATTACATGTTTACCATGGCTTCCAAAAAAACATAACTGTAAAACTTTTTTCTGTCTTTTTTAGTAGCAGTAACAAAACAACTAAATACAATTCTTTCCCATTCAATATTTCATTTCATTGTTTTTTTTTTAAGTATATAGTACATACAATGCACACATACAATATATATATATATATATATATATATATATATATATATATATATATATAAATAAGAAAAATATGTTATAGTTATATTTTAAATATATTTATGATAGAATTCATATGGGAAAATATATATGCAAATACATTTAAATATTTTCAAAATATATGCTGTATGCGTGTGTAGATAATAAATAAACACAGTACACACACATATATTCTTTAAACAAAAACTTTTATTTTGGATGCAATTAATCACATTTAATCATTTGACAGATCTATTTTTCATATATATATATATATATATATATATATAGTTTACTAGCACAATAGGAGATTTGTATGCATGCTAATAGACTATACGTTTTTAGTGAGAATTGGAAAAATGTTTTTTTATTTTTCCATTTTTGGCAATTTGCCAATCTTAGGATCTCTACTATTTTTAGGATTTTCCTGACTGAGGATTTTGACGAACACTACGACTGTTTTTGTTAATAACCATTTAGAAGTTAGCAAAAAAAAAAGACTGAAAAACAAAAGTAAACAATAAGCTGGACAAACAGGCCCCTTAAAAAGAATGATCTCACTGTGGCTTTATTGTCAACGGACCCCAAAATGTCCATGGCCTTTCTCTGAACTGTCACGGGTCCAAACAAGAATGCCCCTGTCCGGTTTGCCATGGGAAGGACTGTGGGCTGTTCCGGAAGGCTCTGTTTTCTCCGCAGTACTGGCTGAGCGTGAATAATGACCGACTGCCAGGACCCCTCTCACACACAAACAAACACGAACACACACACACACACACACACACAAACATGCACCAAGCTTTCTAAAAAGTCTGCTGAGAGAGAAAACCAGTCAGTGGTTCAATCGTAACATTATAAAGCTACGAGAATACTTTTGAACAAATATAACGTGTTTGTTCAACACAGTGGAAAGATACGCTGTTTGTACGAATCAGAGAGTAGTTATGCCCACAAGACGTATCTTCCTTCTATTGCGTGAACTGCGTACGCTATGTACGTCCGCCGGATGCTGTCCTGAACGATGCTGCGGTGAATCCCTGGCAGTCAGTGGGACAGTGCCTCCCGCTTTTCATCCAAAATAACTTAAACTGTGTTCCAACGACGTGGGGGTAAACGATATCAATGACAAAATTTGCCTTGACGTGGCACGGATCAGACCTCTGTCTCAGGATGGAGATGTAAACAACACCTAACATACAGCTAAAAATACAGACCGAATAACCATAGCTTGGTTCATCTTCAAAACACACATTAACAAGAATACGCGAACCCTCAGTAGAAAAGCTATGAGATACATTATCGTACACCTCTAAATGGTGCATATTAGTATTTTAAAAGTACTTATTAGTACCTACCATGCACATGTTAGTAACTTTTTTGGTTTTTTACATTTTAAGATAGCGAGTGACAGCTTCGTACTCTGCGTAATTTTATTTTTAATTGAATATAACATTTAATTTATAAATGAAAAAATAAAACGCATGATAGACGGATGGATGGATGGATAGATAGATGATAGACAGATAGATAGATAGATAGATAGATAGATGATAGACAGATAGATAGATGATAGACAGATAGATAGATGGATAGATAGATGATAGACAGATAGATAGATAGATAGATAGATAGATAGATAGATAGAAGGTAACAACTGCAATTTGCCACTTTTTATACATAGATAGCTACTATGTAAATGCACATTTGAATGGAAATGCAGTGATGTATGTTGACAGACACACACACACACACACACACACACACACACAGTGAGGGAGTGACAGAAACCATGTGCCGCACCCTATTTCTGCTGCCGTATCAAAACACACACACTCCCCCTCACGCTGGAGCGACACACACACCGCCAGACAGAGAGACAGAGAGAGAGAGAGAGAGAGATAGAGAGACACCGGGACAGGCGGACGAGTGACGGAAAGAACCCAATCTGCATTAAGAGGCTTAGACGAGAGCGCGTCGCTCTGAACCCGTTAAATAATGAGGCAGCGATTATGCCGCCTCGGTGCTCACGCACAACACAACCCATGCAGAACCTGCACACAACAACACGCACGGACTGACCTGGCTGCCATGTATCATGCCTCCACCGCGCTCTGCACCGGAGAGATGGATGGATGGAGAGACAGAAGACGGGGAGGACAGAGGCATTCCCAAACGCGCGAAGAAGACGATACGGAGGACGATCGAGCGGCAGCAGAGCTCTGTCTGAGAGAGCCTCTCTCTCTCCTCATGCTGGCTGCAGCTCGCTCTCTCTCTCTCTCTCTCTCTCTCATCTAAGAGATCAGGAGCTCGGGAGACGCTACGTCTCGCACACCGTTTGGAGGGGGGTGTCGGAGAACGACGACTGAGAGAGAGAGAGAGAGACCGAGAGGGAAGCTAGAGGAAGAGTAGGTGAGAAACGATGGAGACAAAACCCAGTGTGCGTGAGAGCCAGAGAGAGAGAGAGATAAGGGAGAAATGCTTTCTGCTGGCGTGGTGCACGGAGCCGTCGGCTCGTTAATTATTCAGTCTCGATGAAAGACACAGGCCCGGCATCATTCACTTTCAGTTCACTTTACAGACCACACGCACAGAAAAGTTCACATTTACAAGTTCTCTCTTGCATTTGCGATTCGTATGAAGCCTCTTCGCTGAATTATGTGTGAGCCTCTAACAAATTAATATTAATAATATCATCTATCAAGCATTAAGAGTCCTTTTGTTGTTTGTCTTGCGCTTTTGTCGTAATAATGATCGATATTGGTAACACTTTATGTATAATGCATTGTACAAGTACTTTTATTTGCATTTATTATGCCTTGTAATGCGCTTTTATAATGTACTGTACCCATCTCGTGAATAACTGTAACCACAGTTAATACATTAGAACGCTTCTCAATTCATTATGCATTTTAAATTCATTTAGACTTAATAATGATAAGACAGAATAATGCACATAATGAACGATAACATTACATTATACCATTTCATAACCCTTTACGATGCATTACACATAAAGGCTTTCAATAACGGAGTGTATCTTTACACTAAACGCAAACAGCAGTAGTTTGCATTTAGTGTAAATAGCATCTATGCTAAGAAAATATTCTATTAATTATATAGCCTCTATCGCTATTTACGTAAATAAATGCTGATTTTAAATCAAGTGTTATCAAAATATTTCAGTTCAGACACAAAATGAGTGTCACGTCACTGATAAATAACATATTTGACTGATAAAATAATTGCTTTTGCTTTTTATCACGTTTCCCGAGGCCTTTTTTTCCCAACCATCTAAACTTGAACAAACCAGCAGATTTCTGAGAAAGATTATAATATTAGCCGAGCTCATGAGAAAATCCCCACAATTGGTTTTACAGGCTAAGTTTCAGAGTAAATAAGTTCCAAAAGTTCCGTATTTATCTATTATTAGGTAATAAAACACAAACAAACAAACAAATAAATAAATAACGGCAGGATAAGCCCTTCCTAAAAGTACGTGCCTCACTTTTGGGCCGTGATTGGTCACACTATGCTCCACGTAAGGTTTTGGGGAAGGGGTTTCTCTTACAGTAAGCATAGAGCCCGGCGTTCTGTAACCAGCTGCTTTTTGTTCTGCTTACAGGCTTTTCATGTCAACTTGGTCGGGTCGGACGTCTGTGGAAGAGCCGCATCTATAGTGACAGATAACACCAATATACAGACCAATATACAGTCAACCTCCCACAAGAGGGCGCTCCTCTGTAACACTCTCACACATTAAACGTATAAAAATGACCGTAGCTGCCATTAAAAATCATGCAATCATCGAGTCATGCACATTTCAATGATCTCAAAGCGGGAGTGAATCAGCAAAGACATTGTGCGTGTCCATATGTCCAAACAGGGATATTTCAGCAGCCTTGTGCTGCTGCCGTTTATGAGCAAGGTCATTCCCACGGGACACACTCGATGCATCAGCGAGACAAGTGGCCTCCGACAGCAACGCCACGCGATCTCATTGGCTGGAGCAAAGCGGGACCGATCCAACTCGGCGCTGGTGAGCTCACGCGATGCAGTGCAATTCGGTTCAATTCAATTCAGTCAAACAGCCAGATGAACGGCACAGAGGAAACCCAATCTATCTTTGTGACGACTTGGAGCTGCCAGCTGGGTTCAGTTACTGGTACGACGGGAAACTAGAGCGATATAAAGAACACATATATATCTATAGCACTGATTGGGAAACATTCATTATTGGTGACGACATTTTTCTAGTAAGTTTTTAAAAAGAATACATTTTTTTAAATACTCTACTTCTATATAGTATTAACAAAATAAATGGACAGACATGTGTTGACTAGGTACTTCTTAATAAGACGAACTGCAGCGTGCAATTTCGTATTGATATTAAAGATCATTTTTAAAACATATTTTTAATGTTGTAAATTGCAATTTCATTACAAATGTGCAGTAACAAATATAACGCATGCACGACAGGTTTCAATAGAAGTTACATTAAAGTATATTTTAATCGACAGAAATGTTTGTCTGTATATTTGTTACTCATTCATCATAATTTTCATTAACACTCACAATGAAGTACAGTATATTATGTTAAAAATACAATTGTATGTGAAAATTTGGGCTGTAATATATTGATATGCGCTGTGTATATTTCATATGTAAATATAAATGTAATTAAATGTTTCAATTTTTAACAAAAACTGCTTATATTCTGAAAATATTTACATGTATATATTTAATTTGTATAATTTTTATTATACATAAATATATAAAAATATAAACAGTACATATTTTTCTAAAATACATACATGCAAGTGTTTGTATTTACATATACATAATAAATAAACACACATATATATATATATATATATATATATATATATATATATATATATATATATATATATATATATATATATATTATGTGAATTTTTTTTAATCACGATTAATCATTCGACAGCACTAGAATATGCTAATGTGCATTTTTTTACACAAGGGTTATTGATATCATTATGAGTGACAGGTGAAATCTGGAAATGCTTGTGCTTCTGACAGGCTTTGTGATGATTGGATGGATGCTGTGGGCTTGTTTCATTAAAAAAAGCTCAATACTCAGCGCAGGTGAAGGTCTTTTTTTGCATAACGGCGAGTTATAAATAGCATCCCGAGCCAATGGAAACCATGACTCATCCTAAAACACAAGCAAAATAAAGGGAAAAAAAGTAATTGCAATCATATTCTGAAACCCAATACAAGAGTCTTTTTTTACTCTCTCTTTGGGTACGTGAAACACGACAATACAAAAATAAGGATCTGTTTGGACACAAAAACAGGCCCGACGGGTCTAAACTTCTGAAACGCTTTTACCAAACGAGACAAAACAAAGGTGAAGGAGAACTAGAAGAAAGAGGTGAGTGCTGTTGCTGCAGATATTGACGCGAGGGGCTGGTTTATGATCGATCACATGGCAGTGCTGTAAACAACGCAGTGACCTTGTTAGTGTTCCAGAGGCCCGGCGTGATCTAACACGTCCCATGGGGCAAGATTATGAAGCGTTAGAGCATTTCCTACCACATTAATGCCAAAAAAATAACACGACAATTACGCAATGGTTCAAAGATCAGAGCGGAACGGAAAGCGAAAAGAGGCCAAAATAACAAACTGAATCAATGAGTTATGCACCGCTGCAGTGCATTTACTGCACATATTTAATGCATGGTATTATTCCATGTAATTTGTTATGTTTCAATGCATATTATTATCATTTTATTTATTTATTATTAAATGCTTGAATATAAATTGCTGAGTTTTTGTGCAAAACTATTTTGTTTGTGTGGATTTGTTATTTTATAGCGTTGAATATAAATCTTATAGCAATGATATAATGCTAATTATGTATAAAATCAATTACGCAGTGTATAAAAACGATATGCTAGTAACATACGATAAGTAACAGAACTTCAGAATTAGGCTAGCTAGTTTATAGTTGATAAAGTCTACATATAAATACATCTGCACATCGTCTTTACTAATAACAAATAGATGGAGATTCCACTTATGCTTCAACACCGATACAGTATCATGGAGAACTTAATTATGGTTTTAGATAGGATGATTATATAAAGTCAGATAGTCTTTATGAATGCCTGTCAATCAGTCTGTGATAATGATACACGTCTGTTTGTGTGAGAATAGACTCCATGGTGTGCTGCCCTATTTAAGTGTATGACAGAGCTAGGAATAAGGAAGGGAGCAGCGGCGTCCTGAGGGAAATCAGAGGGATATAAAAGTCTTCCGGTGCAGGCGACGGAGAGAGAACGAGAGAGAAAGGTAGAGCAGTCGTGATGCTTCGGTCAGAACATACAAGCCTGCGCTGCTTTCCCAAGAGCCCGAGATCTTCAGACCGAACAGAAGCTGATAAAGTTCACAGACTATCATTTCAGCTCATCGTCGGTTAGAAGGAGACATGAGGAGCCCTACTTATTCCACAAGGACTTCAGAGGTTCTCATACAAGTCGACTTAAAATAATAGTTCGCCAAAACAAGATACAAAATATGTACCGGTAAGTACATATCACCGCAGTTTCCAAAAGAAACGAACACTGCTTGAGAGGCAAAGAGCTCTGGTATGAATTACGGTACCAAAAAAAAACAACAGTTAAAATCTGCATAATAGAGCATTACACTTTAGTCCTCGGATATGTACCTATATCAACGTAACGAAAAGTGCCAGGGTTCACTTATTGAAGAATCAAAGAACCTAAAAGAATCAGTTCAAAAGAATGATTTGTTCACCAACCGAACATCGATCCAGGCTGTTTGCTAGAAGGACCGAAGGGATTTTTGATCCTAAAAGTGCCATTAGCCGCCGATTTGCATTTATCGATTACCAAGTCTAAAACAATTCTGTTCCACTCCAGAAAAATAGTCACATCTTGGACGGAGCAGCACACGCAGGTGCTCTGTTTAAATCTGACAGCTCCACTTCAACAATCAGCCGTCCATCTCCGAGGACGCTTATAAAAAGCACACCGTCACACACCTGACATACTTCTAAGCAGCCGGATGGATGTTAATCAAGGTAACCCTGCAACCCTGTGCCAAATGAGCTGGAGACGGTCCAAGCCCTGAAGCACTGACAGAGTCCAGAGGAGCGCTTACGAGCGGCTCACACGGGGAACGAGAGTTCTTAGTTATGTAAAACATCAACTTGGTCTCGGATGTTTTTCTACAATCACACAGAGAGACAGAAAATTACACATAAATGACAATTATGGGCAGAGCAAAAGTTTGAAGTTGTAAAACGAGTATGTATAGCAGAGTTTCGCTGGGTGAAGTGTGTTTTTGTAGAATTTTTTGAATCTTATACAATTTTATAGACAACTGGGTAGATAACAATATGAAAAAAGAACTTAGCGTATAAAATACATGAGGAAAAAATTAAATTAATATTTTTACATTTTTGCCATCACACCATAGGACACATTAATATATATATATATATATATATATATGTGTGTGTGTGTGTGTGTGTAGTGTACTGTTACATTTATCATGTATGCATATTTAATTAATATTAATAATATTTTAATAATATTCATAATACACCATAATAAGCATTTTTTTATTATCATCGAACACATAAAAAATGAATAGTTAAATGCATCATTAGTAATAAAATATATTTGTTATGTGGTTAGTTTAGCAGATATTATTGCTGTTTTATCTTATAATAATAATAATGATATTAATGTTCCAAGCTATGGCACACATTACAGTGCTTTGTGGTTTAAACTGTAGCTCGTTTAACCCGATTTTTTATGTCAAATCATAACTGAGGTTTACCGTGGAACTCAATGTCGGTCTCAGGATAATAATCTGATATTTGTGCCAAATTTTTACTCAATTTGTTCCCATTAAATCCAACATTTAATCAAATAAGAAGTTGTGCAAGAGATAATCTGGACTTAAAAGAATCTCGTAAGAAACATTTAAGAATAAATTGCAATTTACGACTTGATTGCAGACTCTGCATGAGAACATGAGACACAGTTCTGTAGTGAAATTGTAGGAGAGAGAAGACAACTGTTTTTCTCTGAGCTTGTTCTCATTAAAAACCCAAAAGTAACTAGACTACGAGAAACGAAATTGCAATCTCTGAGCGCAGCATGTCAAACTTTGACTCGCCTCTGTTTGCTCTCCATTTAACAAACAGAGGCGAGAACAGTCTGAGAAATTCTCATTTCTGATATTTCGCTCTCACGAGCTAAAAAAGAAAGAACAGAATGAGCTAAAGAGAGCGAAACTGTGAAAAGCACAGGCGGCCGTGCGAGAGGAAGCGGGCTGCACGTTGCCGCTGGTTTCTCCTCAGCGCCGCACGCTGTGATTTGCGGCTAAAAATATCCACCACATGACTGAGTCGCATTCACAAACACATGCACAGGACGGGAGGGGAGGAGAAAGAAAAGAGACAGACGCAGAGAGGGAGTTCGGGGGCACAGGTGCATAAAAGAACAAAAGATGGGGGGAAAAAAAAGGAAAGGGAGTGGAGTTTGGAGGAGCGGCGGAAGAATATAAAAAAGGAGGGCGGCACTGCAGTTGGCCGCGTGCCACGACACGTGACGACCGACACGGAGAGACGAGAGGAGACTTCACAAAACACCAGGCCCGGATGCGAGCACAAAGCATCCCCAAAACCAGCGGTAAAAGGCGCTCTTACCAGGCGAGTTTGAAGCCTCTCATTGGTGCGATGCTGAGAGCGTGTTTGATACGGCGTCAGGCGGCTGCGGTCGGAGAGGCTGCATGTTGGTGATGGGCAGCCGCTGAGGAGAGAAAACGTCCCGCTGTGCCGTCCCATTCAGAGAGGTGATGGTCTACGTACTCACCTGAACTGACTCTAACACTAACGGGGTCCCCGAGCATCCAGGCGGTCCCATATAACGCCGCAGGACCGGTCCGATCGACCAAACGCTGCCGAAGGTGCGTGACGGAACGAGTGCGATGAAGTTGCGGTGCATGTGTGTGTGTGTATAAGCTCACTCGTGTGCTCTGCCTCTCTCCCTCTCTCTCTCTCTCTCGTCCCCCGCTGCAGTTAAAAGCTGCAGTCTCTGAGCCGAGAGCGATACTGAGCATGCTCATCAGCCTTTCCTCTCCCTCCCTCGCTCTGCTTTTCTCAGATTGTTTGGTTAGCTGCGACTGTCCCCTCCGGTCAGGTCAGATGAGGTGGGTTTGCGTCGCTCTGAGATTATGAGGACCTGTTGCCCTCCCATCAGACACAATTAAGTCTCCACCATCGGCGGCCGGAGACACTAATCTGCTAATGCACGCGCACCATGGCTCTGTTCCAAAAGCAAAAAAAAAAAAGATCGCAATTTTAACGGTAAATGACTGCAGTGAAACCTGCTACTTGGGTGAAGATACGTAGAGATGGCGCAGACTGTAATAAATATAACGGAGCGTTACGGTAAATTACTGTTAAATGTGCATGTGCTTGAAAGTGAAAATCGCATTAAAAAGTAAAAAAAAAAAACTTTTCAGTGAAACAACTGCTTCTCATTTGTTTTCCCCTCTTATCGGTTTTATATAACATCCCATTTAATCAAGAAGTTGTGCAACAGATAATCTGGACTTGAACGAATCTTGCAAAAAACTATTGAGACAAAACTGCATTTTTTATATGGTTAACTTATATGGTTAATTAATGCACAAAATTAATCATATAATCTATTTTTTTTATAGTCATGTTTGTTATGACAGCGATTTGTGTTTATGTGTTTGCACATCTTCTGTATATTAGTTGAGCTCTGATGATGAATATGAACACGTTTTTATTATCTGTGGTATGGTGGTTATCGGGAAATTAGTACATTTTAGCTAATTTCATTTAAAAGTTCATTTAATACACGTATTACTATATTTCTGTGATATATGTTTTGTTTTGGGGGTTTTTGTACGTTTTGTAAAACAATGGTTTGGAATAAAGATGTAGGTTTACTTCCATTAACAACAGTAGCACTGTAAAGAATAGTTGCATAGGGTAATATTTAAATAATCTGAAAGCACGCCAGTTAGAACTCTGTGGCAATGATACGGCAGGGAAATTTCCTCGATTATTACTGTAAAAAAAATGAGAGCACAGGTCCTAGTCAATGGAAACCTAGAAAATTGCAACTTTTCATTTTCCTTAGCACACGATATGTCAAGCTTTAAATAGGAAAATCCCAAAACTCTTTGGTCACTTTTGAACACAATGCTACTGGTCTAATTGGATTCAATGATCTATGCTAAGCTATGCTAAAAGCAAGCATAAAAGAGATCGGCTGGACAGATTCAAAAAACGGTAAAACTCAATTTATTTAATCTGGGGGAGTTGGAGGATGAGCATTTTGAGAGTGTTCCTTTAAGACATGGTTTTTGCGTCTTAAAATAAATCCTGACAGTAATAGTTTAACGGCAAAAGACAATTTGCGCTGGCATGAGCTGTTGGTAAATCTGGCCCCTTAGCATGCTAAACTGGTCAAATCTGCTCATTTTGCACTTAATGTGCTTTCATTTTGGGGAAGTAGTGCTGAGGCCCAACTAAAGATATACGGAAGTGTATTTAATTGTGGAAATACTGCAAGTGTACTTCAGGTGCACTTTAAATATATTGCATTTAAAGGCTGGTATTAATCAAAGATCATACAATCCTCATCAACTGTAACATTAAATACAGTTAAGGGTTTTTTGTTTTTTTATATTGGTCTTATATGAGTAAAATGAGAGTAAATATGTTAATAGATTTAAACTATACTTATAACTTTTTTCTTTTTTTGGTAGATCCTCATCACCATGGTAAAAACTACAGCATTTGCTATGACAGTCGTTGCATGATAATAGTTGCATGATAAAGACTGGTTAGGGTCAAGCTGATAAACTGCTAATGCTGTGCAGGGAAAATAGTTAGTGCTGTTTTACTCCACTTTTGGAGTATTTGATGTTGGATGTTTCTCAAAAGCAACATAATTGAGTGAACGATCAAACATAGATGGGGAACATAGTAATGGACCCAGAGCGACTATTTAACTGAAGCCCGCAGCCCTGTATAAGTAGCTTAAATCCGCTCTGCGAAAACAAAAGAGATGTGCTTTATGAAGTTAGAACACAACGGTGCTCTGGCCAATCACGCACACGGCAGATGTGCAAAAACACACGCTTTCAGGATCAGCCCCTCGTGGGTTTGTCTGCACAGCCAGCTGACCAATTAATCCCAATAAACGCTGTATAATTAGGCTGTCATGTCCACCTGACACCGATCACACACATTTAAAAGAAATGCATTGTCCCTAAATGCATTTCCAACGGCTAACGACATATGCGCAGACTAAACAATGTCTTCCCTTTAACTACGCTAGCCATCGGGAAAAAACGTTGCTCTAATGGCCGCGAAAAGATAATGCATTTAGAGACTTTTGTAATGTTGCAAATGTTTTTCAGAAGGCTTTAGCGCACCGAAACATGGTGCTTTATGAAATGTAATGTAGGGCATATAAATTGAATCCAATGATAATAGTAATTATGAAAACGTCAATTAAAAGTATCTCATTCTCAATGCAGCGTTAACAAAATGTTGATAAAATAGTTTGTCCTCCACATCAACTGAAATAAATGTTGAAATGTTGCATTGTCAAATCTCAATAAAATCAAGTATTAAAATGACTAAAACTACTATATATATATATATATATATATATATATATATATATATATATATATATATATATATATATATATGTATATGTATATACTATATATATATATATATATATATATATATATATATATATATATATATGCATACACAAATAAATGGACAAAAAGTTCAATTATTTAAATAGTAATATTAAAAATAGGAACAGTGATATTTAGTTGTATTTGACAGCGGTGTTTGCCGGATACAGACGCTGCTGATGCTCGGTGCAGATGCACAGCTTGACGTTTGTGTTCATTACACAGTTCTCAGGATGAGCTTAACACGTACTGCACAAGTCACACTGCTTCCTGGAAAATGCCCACAATTCTTGCACAAAACCCACACGCATCCATGAGCACACTCACACACGCTAATAAAGGCACCTATAACGGCATCGCACAGACACCAGCAGTGACACGAGACGCGCGGCGAACCAAAAATGAGAATTCTGGGAAACCAGAAGGACTCGGGAAGAGAAACGTGGCGTGATCCGGACGCTCTAATGCCAGTTCACGCAAATAACCTTTTTTTTTTTTTGCTTTTATGGTACTGTGGCTTCAAGCAGATACCAAAAAAATGAACAATGATAAAAACAATGATAAAGATGAGAACGGTAACACACAGCACTGCATTACCAGTGAACGGGGTAGTCTCTGTGTGTGTATTAATACATATAAATAAAGTTTTGGTAACGCTACAATGCGGTTCATCACTAAGAATGTATAATCTCTACAAAATAATCTCAGTTAATGCTAATTGCAGCATTCACTAATGCATTTTTTCACATTACAAGTTAACATTGGTGGATGCTCTGTGAGCTAACATGAACTAACAGTGAATAATTGTTCATTGTTTGCTGATGTTTTGATTTTTGCCATAAAAGAAAAATCAATAATTGTGACCCATACAACATATTGTTAGCTATTGCTTTAAATACACCAGGGCAACTCATGATGGGTTTTGTGGACCAGGGTCATACATATATATGTATATGATTGCCACTAAAATTCCAACATACAGTATTTAAAGAGACGGTCCAATCGGTAAATGACATCACAGAAACACTCAATGCTGTAAGCACTCACGTATCTCTTACCTACTGTATATATATATATAAAAAAGAGTAACGTCTAGCCAATAGTGTGCTAGTATGGAGTGGTGCTGATCGGACAGCTCCTCACTACAGCACACATACATACTACAGTAATGATCATCACACTCAGACTCGTATATCATACCAATTTTTATCATACAAGTCTTCTAAACGTGCGCATTTTGATTATGACAATGCAATAACATAGTTATTACACCAATTACATTGCTGGTATTGGGCTCCGAGTGAGTATTTGTTAAACGTTCAGGTGTTATTTTTAGGTTGATGTAGGCTGATGCTGAACAGATATTGGTGATTTGATCAAAAGTCGCATCATTCATGTACAGCAAGTCTTGCCGCAACCTGCCACAAACTGTAAAGTAAATCGTGAATAAATACAATACACCGTACACAAATATTACTCCGTTTGCAATCGGATTAGGTCTTTAAATCAATATTTTCTATTTCTATTCTATTTTCTTGGGACTGTCCTCTCCACTGCCAGATTATAAAACTTCCTCATGCAGCTTAAACGTTAACGCGGACAAATTGATTTCTTTAGAGCATGTTTCACGCATGTGACTCTGGCGATCGATAACAGTGCATATAATGGATCTCATCGGTCCTCCGCTTTCACTGAAGCCTCCCACGTGAAAGCAACAGCGATGTAAAACCTCCAAGACATCAAGAAAATAGGGCACTTAAAAAAAAAAAAAAAAATGGGATTGACTCTCTCTCAGTCCCACCGCTCTCTCTTTTGGACACACCCTGCTTGAGGGACCATTGTGGATTATTTTTAGAGCCGTATAGGTTGATCGGCTTCAGCCAATGAGAGGCGAGTATTCGCTGTCAGCTGACCGAGCGACTGTCACACCAGTTCAGTGTCAGAGCGAGCGGCACGCTGTAATCCCGCCTCCTGTAAAACACACACACACACACACACACACGCATACAAACTGCTCTATTTCTCGCTCTAATCCTTATGGAAAATCCCCGTGTGGAAGTGTGTACACAGCTGAGTGGGCTAAAGGTGAATTAACAACAACGGTATTTATTATTCTGCTAAACGGCCAATCGGTGGCAGCGCTCATTAACGCGTTCTGGCCGCATTAGGCGAGTTTGTGAAAGAGGGACGTGAGAGCGACAGGCCGGAGGAAAGAAAGATGAGGCATGTGAAGCGTCTGTGGCCTTTTGAGCAGCTGTGTGTCTGTGTGGCATTTCCACATCAGTAGGAGCTCCGGCGATGGACTCCATGAACTCAGCTCATTCGAATCGAACTACAACCACAACTATATATACAGTATATATATGGTCTTATACAGTCTATATACAGTGTTACGTTGCTGGGGTGTATTTATAGCAATAGCCAAAAATACATTGTGTAGGGCAAAATTGTCCATTTTTCTTTTTCATGGGATATTACGTAAAGATCATGTTTTGTAAATTTCTTGTAAGAAAATGTACACATTTTTTGTAAGGACTGCACTTTAGCAACTTTCATGAGGGCAATTTTCTCAGTGTTTTATTATTCTTTTTTTGCAACCTCGGTTTCCGGATTACTTCAGATAGTTGCATCTCAGCCAGATATTGTCCTATCATAACAAACCATACGTCAATTCATGTTTTGGGTCACTCACACACGCATACACACACACATATATATAGCCTTTCCTAATAATGTGCTAGTTATCAAGTTATATGGCTAAAATAATAGCAGATCTTAGCAGAGCTCATTAGCATTTAAAGGAACACGCACTAAAACAGGCTGCTGAAAACAGAGCTTTTGATCAATTTGATCCAAACCTTAATAAAGTTCAAGTTTTAATTGTTAGTACAGATTATTTTTTGCGGCCGTCACTAAGAGATAACCGGTTAAACATTATTAATTCAGTAACAAGCAAATATTGTAGCAACTCTAAAAATGACTGATTTGTGTGTTTTGTTGTTAACGTAGTATATACAGGTGCATCTGTAAACTACAGTGACACAGAGAAACTATTTTCCTTTCCCAGCTTCATTTGCTGTTTGTTTCCAGACATACACTTTAAATCTCAGAGCGTGAATCAGTCCTCCTCCTCCTCCTCCTCCTCTTCTTCTCATGTCAGCGCTCTCCTCCTCTCACCATTGTCTACATAACGTGTCGCATTCATTTACATTCACAAGGTTAAAGTGACTGCTGTATAGAAACATGAACTTGCGAAGGAATCTAACACACAAACAGATGCTTTGTTGCGCGCACACACACACACACACACACACACACACACACACACACAGACAAAAGAGACTGAAATTACAGCTAGTGTATAAATCCTGCTAAAACTCTTTAGACAAAAGCATATTGCCAAAATGCAGAGGAAGACAGTAATAAAAGTAATAATGACCATAACAATTACAGTTTTTAATTTGTCTCCCAATAATAAATTAGAAGAACTTTGAAAATGTGAAAAAAATAAAATAAATATATATAATATAATATATAATATATATATAATATAATATATAATATAATATAATATATATTATATAATATATATATATATATATATATATATATATATATATATATATATATATATATATATATATATATAATAAATTTGAAGAACTTTGAAAATGAAAAAATAAAAAATATATATATATATATATATATATATATATATATATATATATATATATATATATATATATAGATTATATATAGATATAGATACATGGCATTGAAGTTAATAAGAGACAATATATGAATCTTGTTTCTTGACAGGATTGTGAGTTTCCATAGAGACTAATGGGCCCTAAAAGCACAGAGTCCCAGGCCCCATGAGAGCCACTTCAAGGTCTCATGCAGGGGCCGATTAAATCATGACAACAAACATCAGTGTGTGGTGAGAGGCTATTCTGAGCTGACTTTTGTCACTCACTCATCAGTGACACACACACACACACACACACACTGGAGGACCTGTGACGTTTCCTGTGATTATATCATGTGCAACAGGTACACCATGTTCCCGGGTCTGTGTTTCACAAGTGTTTCTGTACTGACCAAACAGCACTGAATGAGAGCGGTCAATCATGCTGCATGTGCCCTCTGGTGGTGCAGGGGGGTAACAAAACAACTTTCAACTAAAAGAAAGAAAGAGAAATTAATAGATAGGTTTTGTGTGCTAGCAAGTCAAACATTTTGTGTGCTGTAGTTCAGGTGATATGAATATGCAAATGTAAAAAAAAAAAAAAAAATTTTTAATATCACTAGGCAAATGAACTAATCATTTTAGTTTTCATTTGTATTAATTTGTCTTTTTAATATTTATCTTCGTGCTAATCTTTGTGTCATTTCATTCTCATCTGCAGGGTAACAGTTGTAGAAACATCATTCAAACATGGGCTTTATTTATTAAAATAAATCAATTTCATTATCAAATTAAAATGAATAAATCAATCCAAAGACGATGCTAAAAACAAATAAATGGATGCAAAATAATGATAATTTTTTTTTTTATTTAATAATTAACTAATTCAATGATTGCGTGTTTACTAGAATGTAACTAATTACATATTTAACGATTTCATTAAATATTTAAAAAATAATTCGGCCCAAAAAATAAATAAAAGTGCTCAATTATTTAATTTTAAATACATAAAATGCGTCTTAAACATATTGAATCAACATTCACTATAGAAAAAAAAAGTTTATTATCTGTTGAATGGTGTTGGGAATGATCCTAAGGGGACATAAATTTAAAAAAGGTTTTAATAATGTGCAGCATTATGTAGAAACCTCAAAAGAGGCGGTTTGAGATGCAGACGGTACAGGATGCCATCGTAGGCGCATCTGGATTACATAAATCTACTGAAAGTCCATTCTTCCCAAACAGGACGGCGCCGAAGTTTGGGAGCCTCACAAAATTCACACAGCCAGTGATCAGTTGCATTTGACCGAACGTTTCGACGTCCAGCATTAAAAATGGGTTTGAACTACAGTCTTTCCTTCGGTGTTTGCCGAGAGTGAACCGCAGGAACAGAGCTCTTCAGCACCCACACGTCCCTCGAGCAGAACACGCTCACATCCACTCCTCTGACGTCACCGTGATCTCCTCTCCAACACACACACACACACACACACACACACACACACACACACACACACACACACACACACACACACACAGTGATCTGCTGCTCTCAAGAGGTTTCCATCTTTTCCATTCACAACAATCCTCTCGCTAATGCTGGCTGTTAAGAGAGGGATGGAGTCGGATCGAGTCGAGTTCTGCTCTCAGCTCGAGGTGTTTGTGGAAGGGCTTTATAAAAAACACGGGGGGGGGATAAAGAGGGAGCGTATTTGGCGTTTACTACAGAATGCTGCTGTGCCTTTAAGATGAAAAATGACAAAAGATGCAATACACTGGGAATGATTCACAACAATCTGTGGCGAAATGTGTCGCATAAACATAATCGGGGAGATTAGCAATACAGTATTCTGTCTGATTCAGATAAGCAACGGCTCATATTACATGTCAAAAATGTTGTTTAGATAAATAAAAATATAACACTAAAATCAATTGAATGCTACGATTATGTTTGAAAAAAAAAGAAAAATTTATATGCTCTTTTATATGCTTTTTATTTTAATATAAAAGCATATAAAAGAGCTGCAATTTCTTAACATTTGTGTTGAGAATACCCTCAGATTAAAGCACTTTAAGCCCATATTCGTTGCAATAAGCATCGAGTTAGTTCTTGCAGAGCTCACATCAGCTGATAGTCGGCACGTACCGATCCAGTCTTGATACCCATCACAGCAGTCTATTTAAAATCCCATTCTTCAGCATCTCTTCTATTTACTTGCAGTTTAAACTCCCTCCTGTACCTTACCGTAGACTGAATTTCATTACAAACACACTGCGTCTCAGACCGACGTGACAGAAACAGAACTGCGAGAATGTGCTAAAGTGCAGACCACAGCAAAAGCCTTAATGAAAGATGAACGAGATGATGAACATCAGGACACAGAAACCTCATACGATTTTCATTATCTTCTGCACTGCTGCGTTTAACCCTGTAAAGCTTTACATTTAAAAAAAAAAAAACAGTGTGTAGTGTGTTTTAAGTTCTTTCTTTTAGAGAATCCTGGCCAAAATTGCAGCACAAAAGCATTTGCATGCTTCCTTAAAATGATCATATTTAATACACCAGGTTTTAATTGCTTATATATGATATGAGAACATTGCACTCATGGTCAAGAGGGAAAAAACACTTTTATTCTGAGGCTCGGGTGCTGATATTTATGTGGCCAAAAGTTATTATTCAGTTTCGACGGCTTTGCTGTTAATCACTAAGAGGTTCCTCTCAATAATATGTCAGTTAGACAATACATAAATGCTTAGTTTATGATCAAATATCTCTTATTTCAAAAACATATAACGAGATGCATTATAAGGATGATTGAGAGATCATATTTTACACTCACATCCAATACGTGTTCATCTAATAACATAAAATATAATTTACACAGGATTTTATAACCAAGTGAACCACGACCCGAAGGTGGATGACTTACGATGACACTAAAAGGCTTTTAACTTGCTAAGAAAGCATAAATTGTTAATCAGATGATAGGAGGCACCGTGTTCAAAAGGTTAGCTTTAGAGATGTGTGTCCAGTAAAAGCAGTGGAGGATGAGGTTGATAAATCAGTCTCCCACAATCCTCAGCTCTGAGCTGCTGCAGGTCATTACCGGGGCTGTGAGTAATAGTCAGAGGTGAGCAATCATCACCAGACAGAGAAAGAGAGAGTCTGTCTTCAGCTCTAACAAACGACCCAACCAGAACCACAGCGTGGTGGAAATCCCTCAATGACAGGAACCATAAATCAGGAAGCAGAAATTACACACACACACACACACACACACACTCTCCCACACACACACACACACACACAAACACACACTCTCCCACACACACACACATACACACACACTCTCCCACACACAAACACACACTCTCCCACACACACACACACACCCACACTCTCCCACACACACACACACACACACAATGGGTTTCATGTTTTATAGATTCTATGCATCCTTTATACGGTTTTTATACTTTTATTCTATCCCCTTACTCTACCGTATATCTAAACGTACCTCTCACAGAAACCTTTAAAAATAAACTTAACACAGGAATAAAAAAAAATTATTTAAGGTTTATAAGCTTAAAATGACCACACAAGGACCGGATTTCGGATATTGCCATCTTTATGCACATAGCAATTGGTGCTGATTTATTTTGACACTATTTTCACTCAGAAGATTGCTAAATAACTAACATATTCAACTGAATACAGTTTTTTTTATTGTTTATACTGCACCAATATTACAACACGTCTGTTTGATTTTTATATATATATATATATATATATATATATATATATATATATATATATATATATATATATTGCATTAAATTATGCCTTGTTGTGCACCTTTTATTGCATTAAACGATCTCATGAATTAAAGCACTTTTATAATCCATTGCACGGTAATACTTATCTATTAATTTTTACACCTTTAGAAAACTTTATATACATTATATATAACTTACCTTCAAATGTATTATTATGCCTTTTAACTTAGGTTACAATCATATATGAAAATAAATAATGCATTGCCATGTACATTATGAATACCTTTATAATGCATATTACATCACAGTTTTAAGTGTTTCCATTATTTATTTCATAAACAACACAACTGCAAAACAAAACCTACAGAAAACTGTATCTGCTTATAAAGTGCATATCATTTAAAATAAGACTGTATCATAAGATCACCTGAGCATGTTTAACCAGAAAATATAATTCTACTTCAAAATTTCATAATGTTGCTTTAGATTTATTTGTGAAATTCACTAGCAATTTCTGAGTGAAAACGGCCTCAAATTAAACTTCGTTTTAAAACTTTCAGTGTAGATTAAACTTTAAACTTTAAAAAGTCCACAAAGAAAACAATCCGGTGATTCAAGGATTTGAGGAGAGCTTTACGTTTTAAGATATTATTACACCGATCTGAAGAACCTACGATCCAGAAGATCTGACATTTTAGGTTTACAATCATACGCATGTCACAAATCGTCTCGGACGTATGCCTGCACAAACACACGATCTCTCCATGACATCTTAAAATAGCCTCGATAATTAATGACGCATTACAATCTCTCTCATCGCCAACATAACCGCGGTTAACACTCTTAAAAAGACTCTTAAAAAACGTTTTCAAGGTGATAAAACAGAAGAACCATTCTGGGTTTCTCCAAAAAACCTTTCGGTGGATAGCTCTTAAAAGAACCTTCTTAGCTTCTTTTTCGAGTTTTTCCACTACTACGAAGCACCTTTCGTGGAGTTCATTAAAGGTTCTTCAAGGACCCTTCATTTAGATAATCATGCAATATGCAGGTCGCGTATTTCATCTAAAAATTCTCCTCACCTACTTGTGCAGAAAAGCAGCTTGACACAACAACAAAGAACTTCTACATTTCCTCAGAAAGAAGCGCCGAAGATGGTGTACACCGCATTTCTCTCACCTTATCGCTCTCGATTCTCTTTCTCGTTTCTCGTAAATGGAGTTTCTCCAGTACAGTGGCCATGCTGTGGCGTGCTGGGTTGAGTTGTGCTGTAGATCGCGAGGAGGAGAGAGGGTGAGGGTGACGGGGTTATGTAAATGGCAGAACCGCTGTGGCTGTGAGTAATCTGAGGCTAATTCTGGCTGCGGCTGGGAGACACCATGATGGAGGGATTTGCACTCGTCCGCTGCTCTACAGAGGGAACCATAGAGCCTGCGGCCGATGGCCTCATCCGGAGTCACACACTTCACCTGGACTGACCCTCCTCGGGGTTCAAGAGCTTCATATTCTAGAGACTCTATATAACACTGTACGCGAGCGAAAGCATTCAAATGCACCAGGAGCTCTTATTTCAAATAAAATTACATTGACAATGTTAATGTGTTCGGTCTTGACTGAACAGATCCGCTGTGAGCGTGTAGGAAATACTTCTGCTGTAAGTACAAGCGTGCACGAATCACCTCGCAGTCAATCTATACAGGTGGAGGGTTTCTGAAGCGCTCTGCCAAACTGCTACGACAAACAGAAGCCAGGTATCTGGATATTGAGCAGAGAGCTCATTGGCTACCGATGCAGGAGAAAACCAATCAGCTGTGTCGTGTGATGACGATGTCATAAAGTCAGATTGAGTTAGACCTATAGGGCTGTGCCGCAGAGTTTCAAGCCAGAACTCTGTATTTATATAAATCTGCGTGTCATATATGCATTGTTGTGTATGGAGATTTTTTAAAGAATGTTAGCAAACAGTTGACGGCAATCACTGTTGTTTTTCCCATAGCGTGGAAGTCGAAGGCAACTGTTTGGATGCTAACGATCTTTAAGATATCTCCTTTTATGTTCAACAGTAGAAGAAAATTTTGCGTGTGTTTGGAACAACTTGCAAGTGAGTAAATGACAGAATTTTCATCTTAAAATTTTAAACTGACATCACTTCAACCACAAAGTCACTCATTTGGTGTCTGGGTGTAAAACGCCAATTAATTGCATTAAGTCAAACTATTGTGATATCACACATATTAAACAAAAAGGAGCCAAAAACGAGGAGGTCAGCAGCATGTAAATAACAAAGTGAGACTGGAGAGCTGTCCTTTGCAGAGAGCTCAGCTAAATCTTGTATTGACACGAGACAATGGGTTAAAGCCACACTTTCACACAGCGCCCATTGTGGCGGGTTTTACGGGCTTTTCTAAATCCACAGGCAGCCAGCGACATGAAACAAAAGAGATGGGCTGCGCCTCTTGTCACTGGTTAAACTGGCATGTGGTGGTGGTCAGACAACAGTCTTGACCACTCAGAACAGAGCAACACATCGGGACAGGGGACCAGCCTCTTTTCAGCATCAGGACAGGAGATCTGACATCCACTTCAAAGCGTGTGTCCGACAACAACAATCCAGAGCATTAAATCTTGTGCCTTTTCTCAAGAGCACGTTAGCCAAAAATAGAAAAGCCCACAAAATGCATCCGATGCGTTTAACAATTGCTTCTTGAATGTCACGGGGCTCTAAAACTGCATCACAGTCTCACTGCCAACGTCAAAGAGGCTTCAGACCTACTAAGGTTTCAAAAACCTCAGATTAAAGGGACAGTTCAGACAAAAAATAAAATCATTTACTCACTCTCAAGTTATTCCAAACTTGAGTTTATTCTCCTCGACGAAAAGAACATCGGTCACTAAACAGTCGACGGTAGCCACAGATTTGAACTGTATGGAAAAGAAAAATAAATAAAGAATATTTGGTTAATAGCTGAACCAGCAGCTGTTTGGTTCCCAACATTCTTCAAAATGTCTTCTCTCAGGCTGAACAGAAGAAAGAAACGTAAATGCGTTTATGAGTGGAGGTTGATGAAACGACTGCATTTTTTTTTCATGACTATCCATTTGAATCCTCAGGCATGTTCTTTAAGATTTAACATTTTCAAAGGTTTAAAGTATCTTTATATTCAGCTTCAGGGAAAAAGAAAAAAAACAAAACATCGATATCACGCAGCACTTCTCTACAAGAGCTGCTGTAGAAAAAACAGTGTGGAGAGTTCAACAGACAGGGTTTGAGCATTTCCTTGCACAAAACACACCAACAGATGCAACCATACTCACAAAACCCCGACTCTTCACCAGATCTAATCTGTGTGCGTCTAATGGCCTTCACTTACCTTCCGTTCCTGGACAATTAGGGATGCTTATCTCTAATCCCACGACTGCAGGTCAGATGTTTGGCCTTTGCTCTTTCTTAATAGGAGATCGGATGCAGAAAATGAGAGAAAGCGAAAAAGCCGAAGCCCCAGACAGGCCGTTCTGAGCACGCCGCTCTCTGTTTGTTCCCAGGCATTGTGATCGGAGCTGTTTGTCCAATAAAAAAGGCAAACAATCACATTCCGTAGCTTGCAACTGTATTCAGGGCTCAACTTCACAAAAGTACAGCGGGGCACCGAGATATCTCCCCCCCCCGAACAAAACAACCAGCGCAACCAGGTTTGCAGAGATACGTGGATCAAGATTACTATATCTACCACACACACACACACACACACACACGGTTTTGATCCTTACCTACACTTATCTGCCCCGCTGTCAGCCCTGTGAGAAAATAAACAGAGTGTTTATCAGTTTAAGATGCGTAGGAAATCTGCAATACACTACAAGAATCTTTTCCAGATTTCCACAAATTCTCGTCTGGGATTTTTGCACGTTGAAAAACAATCACATTTACACACTGCCTCCAAAACCTCTGTCTGTCATAAGAAAAATTGGATCGGGTAGAATTTTCGCATCCGTTTAACAAGAATTTTGAAAAGCATGGATGCCAAAAAAACAAACAAATAAATAAATAATAAACTCAAGACTTTCAGACCTTCAAATTCTGTAAAAAATAAATAAATTAACATTAGTTAATGCATTAGGAACCGTCTGCTAACGATCTTTTTTCATGACGTATAAATGTATATTAATATTAAATTCTGCATATGCTAACACATTTATAAATAATATAAACATGATTTATAGGATTTCCCACACTGATGTAGTTTTGTCTTTTCATATATAATTAATGTTTATAATGCCGCTATAATTAGTTTGTTTTATACTTGTGTTTAATTTCTGCTCTCCCCTGAATATTTTAAATGTTCGTTCTTTCTTTTTCTGCATTTTACTTGACACTATCTTTTAATTACAAAAAAAAAAACTTGCTCGTGCATCTGTTTAAATAATGCAACCGTTTCCCTCTCAAAGATTTTCTGTCATTTGTAAGGAGTATTTTGAAACAAAAATATCATGATGGATTAAAATGAAATGAGAGTTTTTTTCCACTGAACCAACCATCTTAAAATGTTATTATTATCAGGTGGAGCTTGGCTGTTTAACCCGTGATGCTTGTTAAAGTCGCTGGGTTGAACGTCAGTGGAAAGCATTACGTGAGATCTCCTCTTTGCACCCTGAGCTCCTGAGAGTCTGATTGGCTGGGTATCTCCGCACATCGAGTCATGTTTGTGATGGAGGTGTGCTCACCTGTCCTCACGGATGAAGGGAGTCAGGAAGCGGCTGGAATCGTCGTCATGGCTGCTCTGCTGGCTGCTCTGTTGACTACTCTGCTGACTGCTGCCAAAAAACCATATCGATAAAGATCAATCAACCTGTACTGACAACCAGAATCACGTCTCTGTCTCACTTAATATTATTATTGAAATTGGTATGATGGCGTTTATTGTGTGCATACATGTTTTTACATTGCACTTATATTTTTTAAAAACACCTATATGCATTGATATCTGCAGTTATTTTTTTGTAATTACACGTTGACCTATCCATTAAACCCCTATTCATCCTTAAATCTACCCATACCACCAAACCTGATCCTAACCTTACCCGTATCCACCTCAATAGCATTTTGCAATACGATATGACCTACATTGTACTTATTTTTTAAGTAGTTATGGCCAACTAATATAAAGTGTGACCGGAGTCACTTATGCACACCAAGGTGGATTTCGTATGGTTTCTACTGTTTTCTGTTTCAATATATTTGAATTTAAGCTGGATTTTCAGCATAATTACTCCAGTCTTCAGCGTCACATGACCCTTAAAACAAGCATTGAAGTTATTTAGTTTCACGTCTGAATATGCATAAATAGAGCACCATGCACTAGTTTAATACGATGGGATTTTCTGTATTGATTTTTACAGGTGTAAAGCAGCCAAACGGAAAAGGCTTTGTTTGTAATGACTAAAAGATGCGAAATGCACCCAACTTACAATCTGCAAAAGCGTGGAAAAATTGGAAACCGGGATCATCCATACAATTTGATGATTGCTTTGAGAACTGAACGAATAACTGCAATCTGGCTCAGGAGCAAGTCATGAATCATATCTTTTGTGGCAGTTTTTTTCTGCTGATTAAAGTGGAATACGAGACTTTTTCACCACGCGCATCATATCACATAAAGAGGGGGGACGAGGCACTATTTTTTGAGGAAAGAATCCAGGATTTAATTTTTTTAAAAATGTCCTTTCTAAACAAAAGTATACATTTTTTTGAATATATATTTTTTTAATTAAAATTTGTGGTCGGTAGTGTAGCAGGGTTTAGGTTTCATGCACATGACTTTAAATATAAAACATAATTTCTTTGCAGCGTTTTATAACATGCCTATAAAGGTTGGCCATGGTAAGCAGAGGCCAGCTGCGTGTGCTATTTTCTCTTTGTTAACTGTGTTCCTGTGATTTCTCCACAAGAGGGTGCAGTCATACTCGGACGCCATGAAAGCAAGGCAGCACATGTGGACTTGGCTGGCATGCTTTATTATGCTGCACACTAAAGGGCGTTCATTTTCAGTTGTATTTATTTGCAATGGTATTTCTCATATTCTCTCACCTGTTCATTGGTCACTAACACATAAGTACTGTTCCCTCTCTCTTTAAATAACATCGAGGCATTTCCCATTCACAATAAATGTCATTAAACCATTACCATTTCACTTAGTTTTCGCTGTATATTTGGTTTTCAGGGCATATTTCTGCCTTTTTTTATCTTGGTTCCAAAATTTCTTATATTAAACTTATAATATGTGGACGTTGTGATGCAATTTGAGGCAGTAAAACGTAACCGATCGTCTATTTCAGTGTGAAACGCTGGATCTGCTCCATCAGCCGCAGGGATTCATGGGAGACCCGCTCGGCTGCGTGCAGGTATTTGCTTGCGGTGACGATGGGCTACACGCCGACAGGAAACTCACATCTGCAATTCAAACCATGCAGGCAAATTTCTCATTTGCGGTCAGTTGGCCTGACAGCGTTTGACCCGTGTGGGAGCGAATCTCGTTGGCGGCGATGAATGGGAGTCTACGCGCACATGCCCGAGGGTCTGGACTTTTCTCAGAACGGGTGTTTCACGCGGAGCAGATCGAGGCTGGACGCGGCCTGGAGCGCTCGTGAATCATTCATGACGGCTGCCTGTCTGACGCTTTTGTGTGTTTTAACTGCTGCTGAAACAAAACCCCAGTGCTTTCGGGCCAGTGGCACAGGCTGATGTCAGACTACAGCGAGCTCGTTCAAACGGCGGCCCACGGGCCAAAAACCGCCTGTTTGAAATGTTAAGTAGCCTGATGATGAAAATACGTCATTATTATACACGCGCTTTATACTTAAACCCTGCACATCACAGAAACGTACAAAATCCGTGCGAAACTGTATTAGCTTTTTTTTTTTTTTTTTTTTAATTAACCTCCATATGGCTTACAAAACCTCCAAAATGTAAATCATCTTATAATAAAGGCAAAGGCCACACCTCCAATTACACAGCTAAGTAGGCAATATGCATTAAAATATAATCTTGCATTTTTTTTGCTTGATCAAGGTAATAATCTTGATATTTTGATGTTTAACTGCTTGACTTACAAATATTTTTATTCTAGTTTTATTTTTATTAAATGTATAAAACCATATATATATATATATATATATATATATATATATATATATATTATATATTATATAATTATTATATTATATATATTATATATATTATTAAATTATAGAATTAGAGTGTTGTATATAAAAATGTTTAAAAAAATTATATATATATATATATATATATATATATATATATATATATATATATATATATATATATATATATATGTGTATATATATATATATTTTTTTAAACATTTTTATAGAGTGTTATATACAACACTCTAATTCTATAATTTAATAATTTCAGCATTGTTATATTGCTCAAACTATTACTAAGCTAATAGTTTTTTTTTTTTTGCAAGTTTGGACATATAGGTCCATTGTATCAGGTGCTATAATTTTCTAACTGCAGTGCTGTAAGACTCAACACACAAGCTTCTGTCGTGAATTATTTTTTAAGCTTTTAAATCAGTGTTTCACTGCCATCATGTCACTCGTTACGCCACAAACATGTATCTGTAGTAAAATCATACAGTGATGAGGCACAAAAAGCTCTTGAAACAAGTAGTCAATGCAGGTGTAAACAGCGTCCAAAATATGTTGTGGTTGGACTGGATTCAGCCGCAGTTACAGTAAGCACGAATGAGAACGTATTACACGTAAAGATCTACTCCCCCCCAGTAAAGATGAACTGTGCTAAAATAACCAAGAGATAACAGAACAATGAGTGGAAGTCATCTGCTTTTAGCTGCAGTTTTCTCTGTCAGCATTGCTGAATCAGTGTAGTCACAGGAAACCAGCTCCGTGGCCCCTCTCTTAGTCGCAAAACCCCCTTTCAAAGACTTTTAAAGTTATCCTGTGATCACTTAAAAAATGAGCACAGGTCGTATGATCAGCTGCAAGTTTTCGGATTCATCGGAAACATGTTTTAAATCACAGAATATAAATGCATACATTTATTAATTATCAAAACCAATCTATTTTCATCCAAGAAAATATATGTATTTAACTTTAATAATAACAATAATAAATGTTTCTTCAGCACCAAATCAGCGTATTAGAATGACTTCTGAAGGATCATAACGACGCTGAAGACTGAAGTAATGAAGCTGAAAATACAGCTTTAATCACAAGAATAAATTCCTTTTCAAAACAAAATCAAACGGAAACGCCTATTTTAAATCGTAATTATATTTCACTGTAATTTTGATCAAATAAATGCAGCCTCGGTAAGCATAACAAACGTCTTTCAAACACATATACTACAAATATATATGATCATTTTTACTGACCCAAAACTCTGAATGATAGTGTATAGAAATAAATATAAACTCATCATCCAGCTCTTCCAATCAGACGCTCTCTAAACCATCAGACTGCTCGGTTTAGGGCTTTCCCACAGACTTTAACCTGCATTACGAGAGCGCCTTTACACCTACTCCCTTTCTGCAGAGAAAAAAAACCAACCCTTGTATCTGAAATATTAACAACATCCACAGAGTCTCTCGGCTGGAAGGTGCACACTTATAAGTTCCCCGTGTCTTAAAATAGCACCAGAAGCTCTTATCAGAGAAAGGCAGACTGTGAAAGGTCTGGATGCATCTCAGCAGCACGAGAAACCCTACGAGACGAGACATAACGCACACAAGCCCAGATAAGAGACCCCGCTGCACCCAGACTGAGACGTTAGAGAACACCACGCGGTGATGAGGAAAGCAAGTGAGATACGAGAACGAACACCTCAACTTCTGTGCCTTAAGTAGTAAACTAAACCGAGCGTAAATTCAGTATTGATCCAAAAGATGTGCCTTCCTCGTTTCTGCTTCAATAAATGGGGGATGAAGCCATCAAGCTTTAAAATGGATGCAAAAAACCCTAAAAGCGTCTCATGCTACATTTCAAGTCTTCTTGAGCAATGCAATAGCTCTGGCAGCACATTATAAATGTTACAGAATCTAAAAGGCCACTTTTTGCATGCTGCACGAGTAAACAGTCTCAAACACCAGCCAAGCATCAAATCTTAGACGCTTCAAAAACACCTAGCTGTTTTTTCCACCTTTCTGCTGGGTGGATAATGGATGTGGTCTTATTTGGCATCACGGCAGCTTCCGAGGTTTTTAAGCACATTTCAAAGAAGAAAATATCAGCATACATAGCTGTTTAAAGTTTAACTTAGCGGCTATGTTCAACATTAAGCTACATGCTCGGTGTTTTGAAAAGTGAAAGATCTTGACACATGACGCTTTTGATTTAGAAAGGTGAACTGCTTGGAAATCGCTTAAAGCTCTAGAGACGCTTTCGGCACGGAGCGATGCAATGCCGCCTTAAAGAGACAGCTCACTCAAAAAATGACAAATTCGTGTCAACAGCGCAAGCGTTCTTCAAAATACGTTCTTTTGTGTTCAGCTGAAGAAATAAACCAATAAATATTTAGAACTGCTTGAGTGTGCATGACAGAAGTTTTGGTTTTTTGGGTGAACTATCTCTTTAAATGCGAGGCAAGCTGCACCAAACGGCAAAATCTATATTCTGTACGGACCTGTAGCTTCGCGGTATACATGTTCAAAAATGCTAATGAACATGATATACGCTGATATAAAGAATTATGAGCGATAAGGTGTTTGCTAAAAACACAGCAACGCACCATACGGAAAAACAGAAAACAGGAAAACCTGTTATCTGGACTGTTATTTATGTAACACCCTGTGGGAAGACAGATTTTCTCAGATCATTTCAAGAGCAAAATGTGTGCGTTGCTGTGCAGTAATTAGTTGATTTACATCACCCCTGTGCATACGGTAGACGCTGTTATATGAAGCGCCGCGCAGAGCATTTATAAAACACATTTCAGCACATGCGGCGTTTGTGCTACAGGAACCCTCGATTCGAAAGAATATACCCAACCCATCAAATCAGTCTTAAAACCTCTTATGATTAATAACTTGCATTTTGCTTCATCAATAATTGACAGGAGAGATTAAAAATGAGCGCGTGTTATGTAACCTTACAGCTGTGCATCTCACATTCAGTGCCTTTCGAATCGCGTGTCTGTGTCCTGCTCTAAAAATGGAATAAAACATTGACGATGCTTGATATCATCATCAAAAGTGATATTATGCTTCCCGATGATCATATTTAGTGCACTACTGTATCAAAGACTTGACGCCGGTAATTAAACTCACGGTTGATGTATCAAATCATCTAATGGATGCGCTGACAATGGGTGCTAGCAAAAGCTGATTGATTCAATGCTTTACTTGATATACTGTAACATTCCAGTGCTTTAATGTGCAAAACTAACTGACATGCCTCCTGTAAATGTACAAGAAAAATGTATAAGGGCTCACTTCATCTTTAAAAAGCATAACATCTGGTGTAGCGTTTATGAAGACAGCACAAATATCGCAAGGCGAAAAGCATTCCGGTTGGGTTTAATATGTTCCTCTCTAAAACATTTAACACAATGAACAAAACATAATGAACACGCAATTTAAATAAGAATAATAGGCGCAGCTTTCCTCTAGCTTCACGGTCTAAAGGTCAGTGAGCACAATGCTGAGTCTCGTATTTCCAGTGTTCGACCATATTAACACGATCTGGTTAATATGAAACCGTGAGGCTTTGTCTGGTGGTCTTGACTCCGACTTTGCACATATCTGCTGTGATTAACAAACGCGAAACAAAAAGAAATGCGCATAACCCAACAATGGTGAAACAAAATAAAGGTGCATGATAACCGAAGGCATTCTAAATGAATTCCGATTCGCAGAATTGCATTAGTGAGCGCGCGTCGGTTACGGTCTACATGTAATGCAGGAAGTTCCCCTCACCGACACGTACACGATAAATCAAAAGAAATCGCTGCTATTATAATCAACAAAGCTGTCTGCGCCCAAAAAGCAACACCACTGACTCCCTTCTTTCACATTTTCTCCTATACTTCTGGTCTGAACCGCATGAGCTTTAAGGAGCATTTCCTTCAAACAGGCCACACGGACTTTGTAATTCAATTTATTTTCCTCTCATTGTTTTAAATGAGACACAAAATCCAATTCGTACCACAAAATCACATTACAGGCTCTCCTGTAAAGAAACATCTATTACTTTACATTGAGCAGCCCTATTATGTTCAAAGCAACCTACAGCACAGCGTGCCGGAGACCTCGGATATAACGGCATTGCTTAAGGACTAGAACCGAACCTACGGTACAGTGTGTAGCTTTGGCACAGAGCTTGCATATGAACCTAATAGGAAATGATGCAAATCATCATAGGCAAACAAATAGCGTTTTTTAATATCCCAGGTGAACTGGTTTTTGTGGCTTCTCATACTCTCAGTGCAAATTACTGTCGATGCATCAAGAGCGGTAGAGACTCCTACTGTAACGCTATTATGAGCCCCCAAAATTAATCTCACTGTTGCTTTCTCATTTAGGCAGGCATTGCAGGTTATTTGGTTTATTGTATCGTTATGTGTTAAGTAGCCATGTAATAGGAGGGATCATCTACTGCGAGCTGCTCAAACGGCCAAACGTTTATTGTATTCGGTACGTTAAACTTTCAGTTCAGTGGTCAGTGTGCTTTTGGAAGCAACTTAACAAGGTATTTCATTCCTAAACCACAAAATAAAATCAGTAAATGGCATAGCATGCAACATAGATCATTTAAAATGAAATAAAATAAAAAGCATAAATGAAATATACAAAATAATCAAAATATATTAACGAAACAAAAAGTGTCAAAAAATGTAAGATCCATCTTCCTGGGGTCAGAGGGTTTAGTTTTTTTTTTTCGAGAGTGAGCCAAAACATATTTTCACTTTTTATATTACAGCATTAATTACACCCTTGTGATTTTTTAAAGCTTTTACTTGAACAAGATTATTTGCCGCCTCATGGTGCTATATATACTGTATACATATACACCAACACTAACAGTGTACTCAGAGTTATCAAAAAATGAAAAGTTGACTTAGCTTTAAATGTCAAGGCATCTCGCTACTTTGAACCAAGTTGTACACTCAAACAGTCTAAAGATTAAAAGACTAAAGTCAGAATGTCTCTTTTTTTGATCAGCTAACACACTTTATAATCTTGAATGTTGATTTAACTAATTTCTTGAAATTTATTTATTTTTTTAAGTCTAATAAGGAGACAACATTGTATTTGTTTCTAAGACAACTGACAAGGTATCCCGAAAAAGAACATAAATAGTGGAACATAGTCTATGCCTCAAAACAAGACACACTAACCTCAAGAACAGTAACAACCAACAAATGTAAAAAAAAGAGCTCTTTACATCACGGTACAAAAATCTAGTAACTGCGTAAATTATTCAGGCTGCAGTGCATGCTGGGAACTCACAAAGCCTTAACATTTCAACAACGTAAAGGTCTTTGTTCAGACAACAGTGTTTGAGTAGTTGGGACAACATTTGGGGTAATTTTGGTCATCTGTCTGACAAGATTTTTATGTACTTTAAAGAAAATATAATTTTTTAGCATTTGAGACTCGAAAGATTTCGTAAACTGGAAAATGTGCAGTTCCATTTTTTACAGTGTAAACATGTTGTGGGCAAATTATTGACAACCAGTTGGCATGCAGTGGATATGTAGTTACAAAGTCACTTATAGTTAGTACACTGTAAAAAAAAAAAAAAAAAAAAAGAAAAGTTGAGCCAACTTAAAATTTTAAGGCAACCAGCTTTTTTCCTTAAAATTTTAAGTTGGCTCAACTTTCTGCTATCAAAATAAAGTGTAAACAAATTCTTAAAGCTAACTTCCTAATATTTAATGCCAGTCAAACTGTCAGGACTTGCTGAAAATCACCAGCTGTGACAGAGGCCTCCTTAACCGTATGTCTGAAACACCAACCTGCTCTCACTGCCTTGCTCCTTCCTCTCTCGCACCTTCAGCCACTTGCGAAGCAGGAAGCGTTTGCGCCGGGGCGAGGCGCTCGGGGTGGAGCTGTTGGACCAGGCCGCGTCCTCGTCGCTGGACGGCGTGATCTCGATGGAGGGCAGCTGGAGGTACTCTTTGGAGGCCGAGCGTGATCCGGGGTGCCGCAGCAGCCCGTTCTCGATCCTCTCCCGCTCGCTGGGCAGCTTTTTCATTCGTTTCATCTTAAAGCGCCGGCGCCGCAGGGTGGGGGTGGACGAGCTGGACCAGACGAGGCTGTCGTGGCCGCCTCCGCTCCCGCAGCCCTCCTCCTCTTCTCCGTGGCCGGGCTCGTCCCGAGGGACGTGCACCTGGAGCGACGGCGGCCGAAGGGTGTCTGTCATGCTCCGAGCTCACCACCCCTGCCTCTGTGATCACCGGTTAAACGCTAAACGGCTGCTTCCCCGCTTCCAGGCAAGGTGAGAGGCTAACTGTTAAAGATTCAAGAGGAAACTGAGGTGTTAAGTTAATCTCAAAATCCTCCAAGAGTTGTCTGAATGCCAGGGCACTTTGATCAGAAGTCGATCATCTGCTCTTCTTTGCTGAGTCCTTTCTTTGACGATCGATTGAGCCCTTTTTCTCGTTTTAGCTGCACAATTACCCAACAAAGAGCACTTGATGGTGTTTGGGTGGACGATCTTGACGGGAGCGTGTGTGGACTACAGCCGTATAAGATGACAAAGGAAGGCTCTTTTCTCCTCCCAGCAAATAAAACATGCATAAGGGGTGGCTATCGGTGTAACAGTACTCCAGGACTCCCCGTAGGTCCGAGACGGTCTCACGCACACAAACACAAGCATAAACACTCAAGAGTGTAGAAAATGTCCTGTGTGTGTGTGTGTGTGTGTGTGTTTTTTTTTGTTTGTTAAAGATGCCAGGAACTCTCTCCTGAGTACCGTCTTGTTATCCAACAACAAGGAATTGTGGCTTGGTCATGTTCCTGAGGTTGCTGTTCCCACAATGCTCTGCATCTCGGTCCTCCGGCGCGTACAGCTGCCCTCAGCCTACAGATCGGAGTAAGGTGATAGGACGCCAGGTAACTAGGACACCGGTGACTGAAGTTGTAAAGTTGTTTAACACAAAGGTATTTTTAAAAATGCATGCGAAGCCACAAACAGTCACACTCGTACACAAGACAGAGCAAGATGCACCACCGAACAAACAGATGAATCAGCAACAAAAAAACGAAGCACAGTAATTGTGAGACAGTGCACACACATGCTTACAGAACTACAAACTGAACTGGGATCTCTGAAAAAAGTAGTAAAAGTGGATTTCATTTATCAGATAAAGTATTGTCTAAATATTTTTTTTTGCAAAGCATGCTACAGAACGGTTCGCAAAAATAAAGAAATAAATACAAATCTTTACAAATCTGTAGAAACCTTTTTTTTTTATTTGCGTTCAAAATAAAAGTATATAAAGTAATGCTATACTTGAATATAATATAATTCTAATGGCATAACGGTACCTTAAATGGAAACACTTTCATGACTGCTTAACACACTAGAAATAATCTCAATTAAGTTTTACTTTAAGGTTTATTAATCATTTATCCTTTAAAATAGCACTTATTTGGTGTGTAATAAAGCATGCGTAATGTAGTGCGTCACTACAAATGTGTGCAATATATTTAAACACATCAAACGTATGCATATTTTAGTTGAACATTAATTTTTGTCATTTAGCAAAACCTATAATTTAAGGACAAATAATTAAATATTTAAGCACATATAAAGATGTACTTAAGTCCCACTCACAATAAGAGAGTCCAAACACTCCAGTTCAACTAATTGCATTAATATTTAATAAACTACAATACTATTAACACAGAATTGTAAATAGCATGCAAATAAGTGTCTGTAAACAGTGCATTATGCTTACATTTAAGTACATTATTCCCGTATAATAACATACTTTAACTTTTCTGACTTCATTCATAAATGGTTTGACGCCAGCGGTGCCGAACACAGATGCTTCTTGCTTGTCCCGTAACCGAACTTGAGAAAAAGATTTAAATTTCTACCCGTTTCTCACAATAAAATATCATGAGCCAGTTAAATTTCATACATTTTGCTGACTGCGTCCTTCAGTGTTGCATACGGGCTGAACCGAGCGAACGAGCATTCACTGTTCTTTGGAAAAGTACTGACCTCAAACTGAAAAACGCACCTAGATTTAAAGCCTGCCACTGTGCTATTGCTATAAATCATTATAGCGCGTTTATCCATCACAAACTGTAAAATGATTTTATGCTACAGGGGCAGTGTTTAGCTGTAGACGAGAGCGATAAAGCAGCAGATAGAGCAAACACCAGCCTGACTAAAGTAAACAGCCCAACGAGAGCCATATAAAGAGGCCGCGGGCCAAACACCCTGACCGCTGACCCAGTACTGAGAAACTCAAACACAATCCAGTTGACATCCAATATTCAAACAATCACTTCCACTAAACTGCTCTGGCCTACGGCACGCAAAACCAAAGGCCATGCTCCAAACTAAAACATCTGACTCTTTTTTAAACGAAGTAAGGGGATGCACAAAATGCAAATGAGGGGAGAAAATGCACGATTGCTGAATAAAAGCGTTTCGCGTTTCCCCGCTGCAGAACGGCGGGAAGCCGCTCGTCAGGTTGCGAGCGAACTGTTATGTTGACAGATAGTGACAGGATTGGGTTACGTTGAAACGAGAGGCTGTGTCACGGTGTCAAGACAGACACTCGAGGCTATCGCCGCTAGAAAACCTTGCTTCTCTTCTTTGCTCTCATTAAGGGAATGACACATACTATTTTCATTATTGCAACACGCGTGAACTAGAGGTTATGGGCTGCTACCTCTAGTCGTATTTCATCCGATTCATTCAAATCACGGAGCTGTATATAATTAGTGAATAAAGAAAGCAGGTCGTACGATCTATCCAAAGGATAAATTATTAATAATAATAATAATAATAATAATAATAATATAAAAACTAATTAATTAATTATTTGCATGGTATTTAAAATAGAATAAATAAAATGTAATATAAATAAATTAAACAACAAAAACTCAATTTATTTCTAAAAACAATGAAAACTGTTTTTTAGATACAGTCGCAAGAAAATTGTTATGACAATTTTGAAAAAAAAAAAAAATCTAAAATATTAATAAAACTATAACAATTTCTTAATGATGCTAAAACACAGATCGGTTGTGTTTTCAGCAATACAGAATAAACAGCTGTCAAAAATATGGCAGGAGTACAGAATGAAATTTCTATTGGAAACGCGTTTGCTGCAAGGAAAATGAATATGAGTGCCGGGAGGTGTACAAAATAGACATGCAAATGCAAACAGAATCTATGTTTGTAACGGTTTTCTCAAAATAACTCTTTTTTTTGTTCAAAGCACGATGAGCTTAGGTGCCTCAAATAGCTCAAATAGTAGAGCGTGGCGCTAGCAAAAGCCAAAAAAATGAAATAAAAAGCTGATAAAATGTAAAACTGTAACTTGAATGCAGTTGCTTTAGATAAAAGTGTGGATAAATGTAAATGCAGGTTCCAGGTATAGAACGCTCTTTTGTAACTAAACTTGTAGTGTCTTATGTTTTCATTAAACCTCCAAAAAGGAATGCCTAAAAGCCATCTGCGGTTTATGCTCATACGTTACACTTTGGCAATATATACATTACAAATGTACTACTGTAAATATTAGTAGGTAAGTAAATATTAATGACTTGTGTTGTATGCAGATAATTTAGTTCAATAAAATGCTCTCTAGAATGCAAATGATCCTAACATCAGCAATGATTGAAGACTCAAAATTCAGCTTTGCATCGCAGGAATAAATTACATTTTACAAAACATATAACTAAAAAAGAGTTCATTCAAATTAAAATAATATCTCACAATATTTATTTATTTATTATTGTCATAATTTTTTTTTTTTAATCTAATTAATGCAGGGTTGGTGAGCACAAGTGCCAAAGAAATGCATAAAATGCATATAAATATGTTATAAGTATGTATTAAGGAAGTTCACATATATCCTGTCAGTTAAGCCAAGTAAAACGATTTTGCATTACAACCCGACGAACTATAAATCCAAATAAATAATTTACAGCGAAAGGAGAGATGATCTTCCTGCGGGGATCAGAGATATATCGAGCATGCTGTTAATTAGAATATAAAGACGCTCACACATTCTTCATCAGAACGTAATTACGTCAAAAACTAAATCATATTCACCAATAATAACCCGAGTAAAGCACTGCCCTGCATGATTACAAACAAACGTCTATTTACTTTATGATCAGAAATGTGTTTCCAAGTGGTGTTAAAGGCGGTTTCTGAACACACCTGCTGTGCAATAACGATTGTAATAAGATATTTATCTTCTGAATGCTGCTATCGGTCTGGACAGCATCTGGACAGTTCGTTCTTGGCTTCTCTAAACCCTAGCGATATTTAGAGCGCAATCACAGATTCAGATCAAACCCTGTGTCTGAAGTGTTTCGGCTCATCCATTGATGCATTCGTCGACTTCACGAGCGATTTAGTTTTGTTTCGTAACCGGTGGAGTCTGAGGAAGGTTCCTCTCTGGTTGCTGGAGGCTGTGTGATGAAAGGCTGGAGAGAAAGCACATTCTGCTTGATCTGATGTAACGCCCACGGAGATGTGCCCATAATCTCACTTAGATCCCAACACTTCCACACCAGTGGCCCAGGATTCCCCTTCCCTCCACCGCCGAGGGCCGCCCATCTTCACTAATTTGGCTAGATGTAATTAGAAGGTGTTTGATGTTACACGAGACGTGATGTTTACAGACGCAAGGGACGCGTGCCAGAACCTGAACTAAGCAGAGAATGTGAACCAGAAACCGTAAAACAACGACGTTTTGAACGGAAAACTCTTCAAGAGAAACCACAGGGTAAACAGGAAGAAGACAAGCTGAGGAAGAAACTGATAAAAGAGAGAAAATACTTGCATAACCTACATCAGTCATTCAGACCATTTAGATTAAATCTGCCAACAACAGATTTTAATAAATGACTTGTAAAATATGTTTGAGTTCAGATATATTTCAAATTATTCAAGTTATTATTTATATTATTTTGTAATATATATATATATATATATATATATATATATATATATATATATATATATATAAATACAAAATAATATATATATATATATATATATATATATATATATATATATATATATATATATATATATATATATATATATATATATATATATATATATATATATATATAATTACAAAATAATATATATATATATAAAATGACAAAATAATATATATATATATATATATATATATATATATATATATATATATATATATATATATATATATATATATACAATATATATATATATATATATATATATATATATATAATTACAAAATATATATATATATATATATATATATATATATATATATATATATATATATATATATAGATAAAATGTATATTATTTATATTCTGCATATTAATTAAGAGAATTAATCACACTTAAACAAACATACATACTTATAAACATACACACACACGCAGTTTAATGCTGTTTTTTTGAGTGTTTATGTTGCCAAGAATGCATGTTTCCAGATACAAACGTCCATTCCTCCGTTCCCCTCCAAGTTACTTTCACTTGTGTTTGTCTGTAACGTTACGTCATCTGCCGTGTGTAGAAATTTCAACAAGGTGGCCTGGAAAACCTCCCAGCAGGACGCAGAACACAAGGCGACGTTTCATTTGCCGCTTTATTCAGGTCAGCATTGTGTGCGAGCGGACGGGTGGATGAAACGATCCGTTTACCGGCCCAGACACAACACACGCTCCCGCTCGGTCCCAGCACACACACACTGAATCATCACCGGATCACAAACACCGCATCCGCGTCCCGCTAGAGCTGACCGCTGGAACCGCATCTATTCACATGTACGCCTTTATGATAATCCAGCGCGTGAAAACCAGCGTTCTGTGCTGTTTCTGCTGTCTAACGTTCACCAACGGGTCAGTCAGGTCACTCACTTAACCAACATATTTTAAGGAGCGTGACCTTTGACCGCTGGCGGGAGAGTAAAAATGCGCAGACAGATTTCTTCCTCTCACTCAAGACAATAACCCTAAAACGAGAAAAGTGCACCGGTGCCTTGAAATTCAGAAGCTGATGCTGTGTTTGAGATCGATTTGGATGTAAAATGGGGAAATGGGTGGGAATAAAATGGACGCATTTGTCCAATTATATAACATGCGCTGCATTGTTATTACGGGCACTTCAAAATACAGTGAATTATTCCAGGTAACTTATTAAACTTTATAGTCGCATGAGCAGAGGAAATGCCTCCGTCACACTTTGATTGGATATGATTGGCTCATAAAATCAATCCCGTTGTTCGTGAATCAGTGTGACTGAAAACAGTGACGTTAATGGGAAGACTCGTTTAAAAAGTAAGCGAATAAAGCAACCAATTAGATGCCACAGCTCTGTCGCGTCAAAATAAAACTGGACTGAAAATACTAGCTGTGAGTTATGTGTGTGTGTGTGTGTGTGTGTGTGTGTGTGTGAGCGGTCAGCTTGGTGAAATTAAAGTGTCGTTGAACAGCTTTGATGATCGAAAAATAAGTCTTAAAAAGAACAGCTGAACATAAACTATATTATGTAAAATATATTACTCGGCGCTTATGGAAATGAAAAAAAAATAGCTGGTCACAAAGCAATGCTGCGATGAAACTTTCTCTAAGTCAAACAGTCAAAAAATAAAAAAAATAATAAAAAAAATGTTTATATAAACACACCGAGATTTAACATTAATTTTCAAAAATAGGTTTACGTTCATATTTTTTCACGTTTCAATCTGGACTAAAACACGCCCAGAAAATATTTCGAGATGTATTTAAAAATGTGATTTTTTAATTATTTTTCAGGTTGCACTATTTTTAGTATACATACCCAAGAAACTACTTAGCAATATAAAGTTAATATTTTAAGTTTAGTGCCTAGTTATTACAATTACTATAATAAATACGCAGTACATTGGGAACAGGACAGTAAAATAAACTCCTAACTTTATTCTTTTGTGTACATTGCGTACAAACACTTTATTCCATTTATGTGCTTTTATTGTGCACTTTTTATTTAGATGTTCGTGTTTTCTCTTGGTAATCGGTGTATCTCTTCGACATATTCCGGTCATTTTGTAAATCAATAGTGTTGAGCGACTCTCCGAACCTCGAAGAGCAAAGGACGCGCGTAAAGTGTGTAACTGATTATCTATATTTTGCTGCTAGAGAACGTCAAGCACGACTACTTCATAAGTGCATAGAACAATGTTTCATAGCTGTCCTTCAGCTAAACGGTGCATTCAGCTTTCTAAATAAAAACTCGGAAGAGCGACAGATATCACTGAAGTACTGAAGGGACTGGTCTGAGTTCAGGGGACGTGTGCGCTCGTCCTTTAAATGCAGCGGGCCGCTGAGTTTTGATTGGCGTCGACACGAGTGATCCATCCAGACACTTCCTTTGGAGTAAATACGGCCGGATGCTTCCGAGAGTGTATTATCGCGCCGATTGACTTTAAAATCAGCATCGAGCGTCTAGCTGCATAACATGCGCAAGTGAAATATTTATGTTAGAACACACACCTGTTCGCGCAGAGATAGAGAGAGCGAAACACACGGAGATTACCATGTGCCAGAAGACAGCTGGGAAGAGCTAGTGTTACAAAAGCAACAATAGCCTGAGTGTTTGTGCGAATGTGTGTGTGTGTGTGTGTGTGTGTGAGAGAGAGAAGCTGCCCGACTGAGACCGAGACATTTTGATACACAATCCCTGCTGTATTTCAAAGGGAAAATGAAATTTCTTCGTGTGCGACATGGACGCCTTTCTTGGAAGAGAGCAAAAATGCGGGTGCGTGGATGTTTCCGCACTAAAAATATCTGGCCGAAGTCGAAGTCTGGGTGCTGGATCAGATCCACACCGTCTTGATCCTCCTGAGCAACATCGACAGGGACTATAGATTACAAGAACAAGCGTGCCTGGATGTACTGAATGTGCACTTCTAGTGTACCTCGAAGCATTAACGTGTTTATTATTCAAGATAATGTGATATTAATGAAACAATAAGTGTGCTAAAAGTACATCAGATGTTTCTAAACACTGAAGTACACCTTTAAAATAGTTTTGAAATAGTCATGAGAGTTTTACTCTGAAGTGCAATCTTTGTTGTGATCATGTGCTCACTTATTCTTGTAATGTACTTTTAATTGTGTTATTTGACATTACACCTAAAGTTAATATATGTACGTACTACATTTGTTTAAAAAACAGAAAAAAAAGAATAATCACATTAAATATATTTTAGTTATTAAATATAAATATATATAAAATATAAAAATAAATATAAATATATTTTAGTCTATAATTAATACTATAATTTATAATATAATAACTATAATATATATATATATATATATATATATATATATATATATATATATATATATATATATATATATATATACACTATAATTTGTATTTAACTGTAGGCAAGTGTCCGAAAACATTACATGCAATGTAAGTATTTTAAAGTATAATACTTCCATATGAAACATAGGTACACTTTAACATGCTTTAATACAGAAATAGGGGACGAATCAACTTCTCCAATGTGCATCTGACTTTTGATATCACTGTTTTATCCACAGCCCCTGAAACTTTCACCACTTCCACACATCCGCGACAGTAACCTGCTAACCCCCTCCTCCTCGAAAACGTGCAGCGCATTCCTCCAAAGCAATCTGCCGTTCAACATCCTTCAGCGTCGTAAAGAAGATAAACCGTACCTGCCGGGAAGCCCAGCGCGCGCGAGATCCAGATGTTATGATTGACAGCTCGGGTGAGAGGAGTCGCAGCATGCTAAAAGTCGCTAAAAGTCCGTCTCCTTGGCGTCAAAACCGACCCGGGGCGAAACGAGAGCGCGGAAAGCGCATCGGTTTTAAAGCTCCGAGCGAAGTCCGCAACTTTATGCACGACGCGTCGCGCGCTCGTTACATTATTCAGCCCCGTCGGTTCGGCGGAGGAGGAACTCCCGCAGGCGAGCAATCACTGCCGCCCGGAGGAGGAGCTGAGGAGAGCCGTTAGCAGACCACCGGACACTGACCTATCAGTACCGAGCGCGTGCTGACTCGGCCCTCCGTTAACCCTTACCGACAGACGCCGGTGACGGTCCGATGCTTTACAACTTTTATGAGGGATGAACGCTTAATAGCGCGTGATATTTTGGGGGCACAACAAGCCGCTTATTCGCCTTTGTTTTATTGCGATCTTGCTTAAAACAGTAGCTTTTTTTTTTTTTTTTTTTTTTTTTTAGAAACGGTTCGTTTCTTTTTAATTGCATCGTTCAACTAAATATGCGCCAAACTTTCCATTTAATGAATTACTTTTATGATGCTATGGCACAATAGTGTCAAAGTACAGTTAAAACGATTTGTTCTGTTCCTGTGCGCTTTTGAATTGAACCGCTGGCCTGTTTTTATGATTTCAGCTTTCTTCACCCTCCATAAGTTATGTGACGGTTATGTTTTTCTCCCTTCTTCGCTCGATCACTGCACTGAGAGAATCCCAAAAGCACTAAATATGTTAAAAGCCATCATGCAATTGTCAAAAAGCTATGATGATGCAAGAGTGCAACAGCTCTCTCTGTGTGTGTGCGTACTGTGATAAGTACCTTTTCATCTTATTGTTAAATATAACTAAGTATATAAATGATATCACTGACCATGCACATCCATAAAGAGCAAAATATGAGCAATATTTGCCAAAGCAATGACAGGGCACCATGTACTGCACTGCTGGCCAGTGAATAGCGGTCATCTCAAATCAGATTTGAGCTCAGTAGAGAGTCTCCTCTCTGTCAGGACACCACGACCCGAGACAAGAAGAATGGATTAGACAGCCTCATTAAATCCCCACACCATATCACAACGCTGGCTAACTGTAAGGACGAGGATTTATGTAATATTAAGTATTCTAAATATCTATTTCTAGTTGCATTATATAAGCTGAAAAAAAAGTGTAGTAATTCAATATTTGCTTTTATAAGTTATATCGTTTTCTGCGGCGAATTCTACTTGTAGGCATGCACTTTTTTCTATGCGTTGGGTCTTTCATGTCATAGCTTAGCAATCGCTGCGCTTAATCACTGTAATTAGCTTCCCATTTTTCACAGAAAAAAACATTTTGCTGCTTGGCAACAGACGTATAATTAGCGATTTGCTCTCGCACTTGCTTTTTTCCAAGCTGTTATTTTACGGAAAGAGCGAGAAAGTCCAAGTTTTCCTGATTATGCCCGTATTGATTTACGTCCCGATGTTGTGGGAAACGAAAACACTTTGTGCAAATTGTATACATGTAAAAAGAACCTATGGACAGTTTTTCAGTTAGACAAACATTAATTAGAAGACATACATTGATGCATTTACAAATATAGTGTGGGATACATATACATATACATACATATATATATATATATATATATATATATATATATATATATATATATATATATATATATATATATATATATATATATATATATATATATATATATACATACATATATATATATATATATATATATATATATATATATATATATATATATATATATATATATATGCATGAAATAAAATGAAAGCAACATTAGGAAATGTAACACTAATACAACATACGGCCTCTACTGTGCTTTATGGAGGCATTACATCATTGATCTTCAGCAGTCTCCTTGTCTCCTTTCAGTTCACCTCGTATAGCCGTATTGATCACATTGACTGCTTTCTATTTAAAGCCATCACACTCAGCACAGCCCACGATACACGCCGGACCCATGGAAAACGGGACACGGCTGAAGGTCGAGCTCGTAATCTCTGAACAAGGAACAAAAATCGAATCGATTTAAAGGAAGAGTTCGCCTAAAAATGAAAAAAAAAACCTGCTGAAAATGCCTCCACCCCCCAAGCAGTCGAGGATATTAGATCTGAAGAAAGGTAGCGTGTTTTTATCAGCTGTTCGGACTCTCGTTCCGACGGCACCCATTCACTTCAGAAGATCCGCTGGTCGTTTCTCCACTCGTGTTCCGATAAAGAAACGATCTCATCTGCATCTCGGAGGCATTCTGGGTGGACTATTCCTTTAAAATCTTTAAGCTGCGACTTATATCATCAAAGAGCGTTCGAAAATGGGAAACGGATCCTGAAGAAAAGCCACAGTTGCAGCAAATTAAACCAGAAGGTCGCAAACCAACCAGCTGAAGTCTACTGTAATGTCATGAAAGGTTGTTCGGCAAAAGAGGACCACCACATGATTCAACTTCAAATGCGTTTTCTTTCCTAAATCAAAATATGAGTACGATTCCCGTTCAGAGATCACTTCTCGTTTATCCGTGCATTTGCATAATTTCCCCGGCTCATATTTGTTGATCTAACGCGTCTATCCGATTATTATTGCAAGCATCTGTTTCTCTAAAAAGCAAGCGATACGGATAAAAACAGAATGATGGTCTAATCACATTTTCTGTTAAAACAGATGAGCTGATAGAAAAGAGACGAACACAAGAGAACATGATTAAATTAAACGGTGATTACGGACAGATCAATGAGCCATCAAAACAGTGAAAGACTAATCATCATAAATCAAGACGATTTCTGTAGCCACGCATTGATGGATGGGTTTTTCTTATTAGTTGACTGCCACGATTGCAAAGGCAACATCAATTTTAATCGCAAAGCAGCAAATCTCATAATTAACGCCAAATTAAAGGTTCCGCTATATTAAAAATAAGTCAATTTGCTTTTGCAAACCTGCCAGCTGACAAAGAACGGCAAAAAATATCGAAACTTATCATTTCATAATAAGACAGTCGACTTTTATCATGCCGCGTCTACAGGACGAAAATACATTTGAGTTATACGAAATCTAAAGAACTATGAAAATATTATGTTTTAATGTTCACAAAAAACACGAAGCATATTCATATTAGAATGATACTGAAAATTCAGCTTTGATCACAAGTATAAATTACATTTTTAACATATATTAAAATAGAAAACGGTTAGAAAACTGCATCAATATTGCCGTTTTACTGTCTTTTTGATCAAATAAATAGTGAGCAGTGCAGTGTACGTTCCTATAATAACTGAATATGATTAAACAAACTACATTGAGAAGTTAACATGAAGTTTGTGGTTTTTTTTAATGCTCTGGTAGTGTGTGTAACGGGATGTTTCCTCGCAGTACGCAGGCCGCCGGCGACTGAATGACCTTGTTGTTGCCGAAGCTGGACGCTTTCACGGGATGAACACAGAGCGCTTCTGCTGTAACAGTGAAGATGTGTAATTATAGCACGGGTCTTACACACGGTCACGTCGGGAGACGGCTTCTCTGAATAGACTCTTTCACACGCCCGCATGTTTGGAGTGTGAGAGTGCGGCGGAGAAATACACACAACACGCGAGGGGAGGGAAACTCGGTTTCCAAGGAAACAATAAAAGTTTGCAGCTCCAGGGCTCTCGAGTCCGTCACACAGGGGCTGTTTTAGACGTGAAAAGTGAAACCACGGATGGTCTGATTTTACTCGATGAAATATAATAGTTGTGAAATCTGCTAGCAAAAGTGCGGAAGCATTATAAAGCATGAAACGCTTTTCTGTTTAGGGGTCAAGGGTGACCAGGTGTTTTCCTGACGTGCAGATGTCGCCATAACAACTTGCTTTGGTCAGTCTGAGACGAAGTAATATCTGAAATGACAGACTGCTGGACTGAACTCATGGCAGTCTGTGAAGATCGCCTCTAGAAGTTTCATTTTCATTAATTATATATTATCTGCAAGTGCATTTTTTAATGTACCCTTGAAGTATGCTACAAGTGCACATATGATGCAATTATGCACACTTCTTTTTCACAAGAGTCTTTGAAACACAAAACGATATACCGTTTTTAAAGAATATCGGTAGCTAAACAGACTTTCAATGTAAGCACATTTAACTACAATTACAAAACCAAACCTAAAAGGCACAGAACTAGACATGTTGAAGGAGCGCGTTCAGACGGATCAGACGGTGAGTGTGTGCTCTCAGAGACTCGGTGTCATGCTGGAGACGGAGCCAGTAAAGCCTGTCATGGATGTGGACATGTTTATGCATTTGCAATTCTAAACAGTGGCTTCAGCGCCGTGCACCAAAAGCATCGCAGAGACCCATTCACTGCCTCTCTTTCCACACACAGACTCTCAGACGCAAAATAATCATATTCAGGAAAAAAAAAAGAAGAAAGAGAGAGTGAAATCCGAACATGAAAGAACGTGAAATCTGTCCGTGTACCTCATGTGATATGATGAAGATAATATCTGTTCATTGAGCTCTGTGAGGGTAATGACCTGGGCTGGGACGAGGAGCATTAAAAAACGATCTTCCTCACAGTCTGATATGATTACAGATTGCAGGTGGGAATAATGGTCTGTGATCATGAGCAAAAAAAAATCAGGTGTATAAAAAAAAAGTATATATTAAATAAATTAAATGTAAAAATATTAAATATTTATGGCATATTAAAATTTAATTTAATTTAATTTAATTTAATTTAATTTAATTTAATTTAAATTTAAAACTAGCATAAAAAATTTCAGACAACAATCAGTCAGTTCTCACTACTGTATGGTCAACTACTGTACACTACTGTATTTTTATTTGTTTATTTTTTTTCCCTGTTAAATGTTATTGCACTATTTTACCGATGTATCTAAAATGGTATCAAATATAATGAATTGTCAACATATAGTACTGAAGCTGTTACTGTATTGTGACCACCCTACAGCAAAACCTCTTCCGTTAGACGAAAATCAAAAACTGGTGGCCCAGGATTTCACATGAATTAGAGACAGCGGTTGTTTCCACCTCAAAAAAAACGAAACGGAGATGACGCTTAATTTACCCTAAATAGACCCATTGAGAAGAGACAGACTAACAGCAGCGATCATACAGAAACAGCGCAGGAGTGTGTGAAAATGTGTGACCGTGCCAGAGCTGCTCCGAGTAAACATGATGAATGAACGCTGAAACCGTTCAGACACAGTCTGAGTGCTGAAATTACCGCAACTTCAACCTTCTGCTGCCTCTGCCATAACTAACTGATCAGACATTAGCCTTATTCCTCGACAGCTCAAGGTCAGCCGAGCGCAACAGCGTGGAGAGGAGAAGTGAAGGAGCAGAAAACGAGAGGAGAGAGAGAGAGAGAGAGAAGCAGGAAAAGGAAGAGAGAAAATCAGGGCTAGCAGGTTCACAGCAAACACTGGGGTTAAACAGCAGCAGAAGCAAGCGACCTACAAATCAAACATCAAGCATGCAACACTTTACCAGAAATAACAGATATTACATTTTTTATACAGTAAATAAACTTTACTATCTGTAAATCCAAAATAAGTATTCAAGCTGTCAAAGAAAAAAATCACATTTTCTGATCTACGGCACACATGTTCCAGTTTGTACCTTCACGATGATCACAGAAATAGCGTCATGCAGCGTATTTCGCACAATGCTCCCAATCATATGGCACTACTGCTCATTATGATTCACTCATTAGAACTCAAACTGAAATAACACGCTTCTCTGTGAGTGGGAATTGCTCATACACCAATCAGCATCAGAACAAAAATAAATAGAGACACAAATGAACGTCTATTCATACGTAAATCCTGAAATAACGTATATAACGTATATCATATTTTACTGTTTGCAGTTTTTTTACTTTTATCTTTTACACACACACATATAAACACATACTGTATTTTTAAGCACTATTTTTAACATGTACATTTATGTATATATGTACAATACAGTTTTGATATGTTGACAATGCAGTAAAACGGTACGCATTATATATTATAAAATAACAATATTATACGAACTGTTAAGGAAGAATAAACGAATAGCTGCAATATGCACTGCTGTAGTATTCACTGCAGTGAAATATTAAAGTGGGCGGAGCTACAAAAACCAAGAAACACGCAAAGTTTCTTTCACTTGTGGCTGAAAAAAACACAGATTTACACGTAACCCTAACTGTTACCTTACTAAGTCTCTGCTTGGTCAAAATACAATGTTTAAGAAATACCAGAAACTATGTTTTCTACATCTCACTGCTGTATTTTAACGCCTGACGTTTTTTCATTCATGTTCCCATGCGCCTGCGGGAAAACATCTTACAGCCCTAGCCTATTTTAAGAGAGCCTCCATATGGCGGATCATTTCTGCACACTCCTGTGAGCGGATTTGTGAATAATACGCCAAATTATGGTTGCTAGTCCTGGTCATGTAATAAATAAGGAGTATGTTGATACGAGCGCAGCGCTACATCCGTCTTGCTATGAATAGAAAGACTCTTGTGTGCAATAATTCCTCACGAAATCGCAGAATGGCAGAATGAGGCGATGTGAAACGAACAAAATACTCAGAGTCATCATTTAACTACGCGAAAGTAGAGCAGCACTGACTTTGTGACTTACAATTTTTTACCCATATAGTCTGTGCGATATCATATTTAACACTAACGGCATAGAAATGCACACACCACGGATATATCAGTATATAGTTTTTCACTTTAGGACCTAATGTTGTTCTTGCAAACAAAACACTGACACAATGATGAACGAGTAACAATAGTATTTACAAGAACACACCGGAGCACTGAATTATTAAGTAAATATAATTCCCCATTGCTTTACTAGCTACTCTCTGCTGTGTCAGACAATGACGTCTTTGTCCTGCGTCATCTCGCTTCTCAAATACAAGTGGCTTTGTTTCTCAGTGAAAAAAAAAACGATTGCAGATAATTTTGGCAGTATTCACTCAAACATAGAGATGCATCGGCTCACATCAATGAGTTTTTAGAAAGAAATACGAACTACGAACTAGTGTATTAATAGATAAATGTACACAGAGTTTGAATGGATTCACACTGTAGACATAAACAATAAAACGCATTTTACCTTTTAAAAGTTGACGCGTTTGTTTCTCGGTATTAATGCATGACTACATGATTAGCTAAAGTTTGCAGTCATATAAGTCTTTCTGCAGGGGGGTCTTCCATTAAATTGAATGCAAGATTGAAATCGTCCATCTTTGCAGTGAGAAATCCAGGGCCTTAATGACAGGGAATTTAAATTCTATTAACTCGCAGATAAAAGCCTGACATAAATTGCATCTATATTTCATGAGGGAACAAGTACCTTAATGAGCAATTACCGCCTACTGCCTTCAGCCACTTCAAAGATGCTACAGCGATAAAACCATCACACTTTAAAATATGCGTTTTAGCTAACAGACACTATAATTACGGCGGAATAGATTTGACCTATAATGTGTAAACTCATTAAATGAGTCGTATGGGCTGAACACGGGAAACATGTGTTTTGATCGTAGTTAAGGAGCTCCCGGACACCTTTTACTCTCACTTGCAAGAGTGAAACTGGTTTGTTATTAACCTGCAGCCAATGATTCATTATTCCCTGAGCCCCAGTCCACCACCAACAAGGTAATAATTCAGCATCTTTTTAACACCTACATTATCAACGCGATCAAAACTTTGCCGAAAAACCCATTTTACGCGATCTACAGGTCTTCTGTCAGGCATTTCAGAAAATTACAAAGACCATTCCATGTCTATTTGGTATTCGATTAACATGCAGAAATTGACTTTAGCGTGATTATGATGCACAACGGTTGGGGTGTGGGGAAGGTGCATATTATAAGTACGCCAAAATGCGTATTACAAGCACATCAGACGTGTGTGTCACATTCAGATATTCGTCTTATTGACGTGATCTAATATTTAAAGGGGAACCCTGAACTGAAGCAAACTAAGTTAGAAAGAATTTTATTCCAAGTTAGGGTCTCTGACCATGAGAAAGTTTACAAGTATACGTCAACCTATTTTACTAACCTTAAACCTACCTAACAGTCCACTCTGAGAATTAGTAGACATGCAGTTGCAAGTTAATGAGAATTATTTGTAATTTGTAGTACAATGTCTAAAGTGGACGATCAAAATAAAGTGTTAACAAACACGTATGCTGACTTTCTGTTTTCATCTGAAAGCTTTGCAGGTTGATGCCCATCTTTCCAGGCCAGCTTGGACAGCTTAAACCATTTAAGCCCATCAGACTAACCTTTAAGATGTTTTTTTTTGTTGTTGTTTTTTTTTCGGCTGGGTGATGTGTCATTTGTGCTACACGGTAGAAGAAAATGGATTCAAGTCAAAATCAATGTTTGCCAAGGGGCAGTTATTGACGAAAGAGTTTAGAAAAGAACATGTTACAGTATATCAAATTTCTTCGTATACAAAAAAAAATAAGCAGTGATTATCTACTGAAAAGAATGCATGCTGGGAAAAATACTCAGAAGCTGTGTTAATCTGTGCTGAACATCTGGAGAATTGCAGAAAAATGCCTGATATAAAAAAGTTTAAAATCAACTGTGGAAACGTTAATTGAAGCTAATGATATGAATATGAAATTCATAACAAGTCACTGCAATCAAAGGCTAAATTTACAGTCTTTTAGACTGAATTTCGAAACTGTTAATGTGTTTATAATATCTAGCGGTGTTATTTTTTCATAATTTTCATCGAAAATATGTAATTAGAATCAACTTTTTCAGGCACTAATTCTGTTTTTCTGTAATTCTGTAGTTTTCTAGCAGATGAATGGAGAAAACAGTGACAGTTAAATGGAAATGGGACTGATGGATGCCTGATCGGCCCTCAACAAGCCTCTAGTAACAGCAGACAGACATCCACTTCATCAGCCACACAAAACCCATCCATCCATCCAGAAACGAATGCAGTTAGAGTATGTTGAGCTGTTTATGCATGACAAAAACAGCTTTCTAATGAACGAAGAGAGCAAATATGATTTGGCAGGAACATTTATGACTGCATGTACTTCACAGAGTCTTACATAATATTTTTCAAATAAACACCACAGAGAAATGTACATAATTAATATATTACAAAATGCATCAACGGCAGACTTCATTAGCAAAAATTGCAGCAGAGTCAACGTGATGGGTTACAATGAATGCAATAGTCGATTTGAATATGTCCAAAAAGATGTCACAGAGGAGCATATGAAAAAAAAAAAACTGATTCCATTGTGTGTGTTTCAAGGGAATAGAACCTATATAACGCTAAATGCCATCATAAATGCCAGGATCAATCTATTCAGCACAGAAATCAATAAAAAAGGTTCTCCCTGCCTGCATTGGGTCCGAACGTTCAGCTTCCTACATCAGATAGTAAAGCAGAAATCTCTGCCAATAATCATAAATAGGAGAAGTAGAAATAATAAAACACATTTGCTCAAACGTGCATCACCTCAGTTTGAGCCAGTTAAGTAAATATTGTGAAAATTGGCTTTTCCAACATTTGAAACATCTCTCATTGGACTTTGAAAAACCGTAATGGGCAACTGGCAGATTTAATGTATCCCATTTGTTGTAAAATTGCTAGAAAAGGCTATCAACAGCTAACAATTTCTTCTAATTCAATAGATGTTCCAAATCAATGTATGAAGCCTGTGAGGATGCCAAATCTGGTACAATTACTCCTAAAATGTTCTTTCATCAGATGCTCTGCTGCATTTTTGTAAGTCGCGAGAACATTGTTTTCAAATGATTTGAAGCATTAAGCTTAAGTGACTACAAATAGATTATAAATAAAAGAGAAATTTAATTTGATCGAGTAATGACAATTCTAAACAATGTTTTGATGTTGATGGGGAGTTTTATCTTAAATCACTAAAATGTCCCTTGCATGGTAAATGATAACCAGTTAAACATTTTCTGCCTGAAAATAACTTTTTTCAGCTTGTAAAAGCTTCATTGTAAAATAATAAAGCAGAAAGTACAGTCTAATGCAGGTGAATAAAATTTGATCGTGGTTTTCTTGCCTGCTCAAAGTGTATTATATTTCTTTATAATAAGATTTGCCATGTCCTTTTTAGAGAAAAAGTAATGCATATTGACAGATTTCTGATTTATATTAACCTGTCAGTGACGGTGCGTAAGTGAAGAAAACTGAGAAGCGACATCATTAAATGTAAGAATAGTGCTAACTTGTGAAATGCTAGCTAGGGAAATGCAAGCTATTTTTAGATAAGACTATTTATGTCGCCTATAGCTGAGCAGGTTGGTAGCGCTCATTAAACTGTTCAGCCTTTCAGCTGAGTTCATCTTCATTACCTGCTCAAACTCAGTGCTGTGTGACAGGATTTTTCCAGAAATTTTCTATGTGCAAAGCATTAAGTGTTTCTGAGCTCCAGACGAAGACGAGTGAGTGTTTTACACCAACACTGTCTAGTCATATCTTCAGAACGGGTATTGTTTCCATTTAATGTTCAGCTAACAAGTCACCAACATCTCAACAGCATGACCAACAAAACAAGACAATCTCTTGGGAATGAGAGGCACAAGTCCTGCACAGTGGCCAGAGGGATTTTGAGCCATTTTTCCTGCAGAATAGTGGTCAGGTCACTATGTGATGCTGGTGGAGGAAAACGTTTCCTGACTCGCTCCTCCAAAACACCCCAAAGTGTCTCAATAATATTTAGATCTGGTGACTGTGCAGGCCATGGGAGAGGTTCAACTTCACTTTCATGTTCATCAAACCTCTCTGTCACCAGTCTTGCTGTGTGTAATGGTGCATTATCATCCTGATACACGGCACCGCCTTCAGGATACAATGTTTGAACCATTGGGCACACATTGTCCTCCTGAAAGGTTCAGTAGTCCTTGGCAGTGACGCGCTCATCTAGCACAAGTTTTGGGTCTAGTAACACTGTAACTCTCCCTGATGTGGGAAAGATAGCGAAGGTGGACACCAGAGAACAATACATGTTTCACATAGTTCACAGCCCAAGATTTTCTGGGCTGCTGGCACCACTGAAACTTCGCACGAGTGACCAAAGGTTTGGCTATAGCAGCCTGGCCGTGTATATTGACCCTGTGGAGCTCCCGACGGACAGTTTTGGTGGAAACAGAAGAGTTGAGGGGCACATTTAATTCTGCAGTGAGTTGTGCAGCTTTGGTTTTATGTTTTTTGGGTTGACACTTGGACATCCCTTTCAGACAGCTTCCTCTTGCGTCCACAGTTACTCCTGTCGGATGTGGTTCGTTCTTCTTGGTGGTATGCTGACATTACCCTGGATATCATGGCTTTTGAAACATCACAAAGACTTGCTGTCTGGGTCACAGATGCGCCAGCAAGACGTGCACCGACAATTTGTCCTCTTTTGTCACCCATAATGTTGTGTGCATTGCAATATTTTAAGTAAAACTGTGCTATTACTCTGCTAATTAAACCTCCACACTCTTAGCGGTGGAATGTGCACATCAATGAAGTTTGGCCACCAGGCTGATCACATTTAGTCATGAAACCTCCAGCACTAAATTGGCCAGTGTTTCAATTTTCATAAATATTTCATATAAAAGACACCAAGGGAGCAATTCATCCAAAGCTTTTGTCTGAAATTACTTGGAACCTACTGACCCCACAATAAGTTTGTTGTTTTCCAAATGACATTTAAGGTGTTTTATAAGCACAGCGCTGATCAGCTCCTCCTGAGGACCTGCAGGTGAGAGACTTCCCCGGATAATAGGTAGGAAATAAGCAGGCACGCCTGTCTTTGGGGACTTGTTGCCATAACAACCTCAGGTTTCCTTACAGCTGAAATAGGAATGTACTCATGACCTTGTCTTGGAAACTCAAATGAGACCCTATGCTATCTTAGACTCTCAGATCTCTCCTGAAGATGTTCATGCAAAGCTTATATAATCAAATCAGGCAGTATGTTGATTCCTTCTGTAGCCCCTGATGCAGTTACGTTAAATAGAAATGTAAATTCATTAAAATAAAATTTGTTTTATATATTTATTTATTTCTGAGAGTGTATAAAACCTTCACAATTAATTTTTTTAAAGACAATATGGCACTATTAAATGTTTAATCTTTTTTTTTTCTCAGTAACATTCAGCATTGACTATGATTTAATGCAAATCGTAATAATCAAAGATCCCGGTAATAAAATCAACACATAAGCAGTTTCATGTAACCATAAACCATCTCATTAATGTCATATAATGTAAGCACATGAAATGTGAAAACATGTTTAAATGAAAACACGATATTGTGTGATATTCCTTGTTGTACTGTTATTATTATAGTTCTACTAAACAAAATAATATATTTCTGTCATAAGTTCTTTTTATTTTGACGGGTTTTAGGGAAGATAATGAATTAAAATAAAATGTAATACCAAATGAAATGCTGGTGAAGTGACTTTCAGAGCAGCTCTGGAGATGAATTTTAGGTGTTTATGTTCTCGTACTGTATAGTGAGACATACAGTATTTTTATACTGTAAAATCAGATCTGAACAAGCTGTTTCTGGAGCTTGATTAAATGCTTCGTTTATAATGAGGCCGTTTTAAGGTTTTAGTGCTACAAAAACCTCTTACATGGCAAAATTTCAAGGCAAATTTGATTTGATTTATCATCACTATCCGTATTGGAATTTAATAGTGTACAGCTCTACATTTGATTTAATCACATCTAATATTTGCTACTCAGGCTTATCGGTATATTTCTATAAAACTCATGTAAAAAACTGAACTGTGAAAAAACTGATTCCAGCTGAAATGAATGAGGCAGTAAAACTCTTGACATCTATCGTTCCTTTTCAGACAAAGCGTGGCGAGGTTTGAAAACCGATACTAGCATCACAAAAACAGCTTCATATTAGCGTTCTTAATATAGGATATAGTAGATATAGCTCACCTGATGCAAACTTATGCTCCGTTACGACTACCTGAAGCGTAATAACATAATAAAAATGCATTTTGCGGCACTCAGAAACTGTTGCGAAACGGTGAGTAAAACTATCGGATTCAAGCGTCTGCATTGTTTTCGCTCGTGAAAGTCACAGATCTCGTTCATCCGAAATCTAATTGGTTTCCACTTAGCAGCCAATGCTCCTTCAAGAGTCAAATTAGTACGGACAAAGATTTGCGAAATGCAATGCGTGACTATTTCCCCCGAGCCTCCCGACGAGACTTCTACTTTTAAAGACGTCTTAATTACCGGCCAGGAAATGCATTTAGATGATTCGTTCAGGCGTAGTGTTACATCTAGGTGGCTCTTTGATTGATAAGGTGAAAGCTTCCGCGCCGTTGAGCTACTGCTGAGCTTTTCTGTCCTAGCAGCAGGACATGACACACACGTGACTGATGTTAAAGCATTTCCAAGAAAGTTATTTTTAAAAGAAACATGGATGGATTTTACAGTCGAGAACCCAGTGATCTGATAAACACACGGCAGTAAATTGAGTTGCGAGTAGACCGGAGAGTGAGGTAGGGAAAAAAAAAAAAAAACATTCACATTTCGGTCAATAATCTGTTAGGCAGAGAATATGTTGACATTTAATAAATAAACGGGATCGCTCAGCAAGAGTCCTTTCATGCTAATCTCTCCTCTGATCACGCCGCTAATCCCAGCAAAGTCCTGCTTTCACCACCGAAGAGCATCAAATCAGGAAAATATCTTAATATAATATATCTTGTGTAGTGGTTTACTGGTATAACAATAGACTTGTACTGATGAGACAATAATATTTTCATATCAGCGCTGATGAGTGAAAAACGCTGTTCAATTCTATAGTATGTAATCAAAATAAATTAAAAATGTCAAATTAAATATTAGAAACTTGTGTTTCATCTTCAGTACTACAAGTGGACTCGAGCATCAAAACACGACAATAAAACCGATATTAAAGAAATAGCAACTAAATAGTATTGTTCTTGTGAAACATACTGCAATGATGTTTATAACTATTTTTTTTTTCTTGTAGTGTGTAACGCAAAGAAATGACCACGGGCAATAACACATCCAAAACTGAGTAATACAAAAAAAACATTTCTGATATTAGACAGTAAATAATACATCACCATTAACACTCATTAGTATTTCTCAGTTATTAGTATTTATCAGATCATGTAACACGCAAATACAAATATTAGCCATATTAACATCCGTTGGACGCTTTGCACTATACAACAAATAAATGACAAAAATAAAATCAGCCTGTCAGTCGTCTGAAGTGTCATGTGACGTCAGCGGGGGAGTCGCTTGTGTTTTTGTTTTATGGTTGGAAATGTTTTAAAATGGGTTTTAAAAAAAATAGCATACTGCTGCTGTCACTGGGTAAACAAAAAACCCACACGTTTGTGAAAACACAAATCATGCACATGCAGATTACTGTACATGTGTTTTCTAAATGCATGCAAAGTGACGTCGCCCACTACAGGCCTGGCATGCATAACGCAGCATCTCCTTTTAACATCGCTTTTGTCTGTGCACAATTTTTTTTTTTTCAAAAACTACGAAAAACTACACTGCCGTCATGTAAACAGACCCTAAGACTGAAGACGTGTGTTTAGTCTCAGTCAGCTTTCCTTTTACTGGACCCTACATCCTTCATAATAAACCTGCAACTGTTCCCTTAACAAACTACTTCTACCTGATTCAACATAAAGCGTTTTAATATAAAGGAGTGCATTTAGGTCAACATTTCTGACTTGAATTAAAATAGCTGTTATTAATTTTACATCACCATTTTTGCAAAGTATCTATATGGATAGCTCAGCCTAATTTTTAAGTTTTACAGTATTTAAAAAAATTAAAAAAAAATTTAAATCATGCGCAGTCACATGGGATGAGTGATCAAAAGAGATCCTGCTTGTGTCCCACAGACACACAGAGCAGGATATATGATGAAACATTTATGAAATGTAATTAAACTTAACTTCGATATCACATTTCCATTGCCTTCCATGCTCAAGGACGCTGCGTTATATCTATTTTAATGCGCATAATTAATGCATTTACCACAGCCTTACTAATGCCTTTATCTTGGTAACTCTACGATGCTGCACATTTTCGATCACGGAAACACACAAAAAAATAAAAATAAATAATCCGAGATGACTGCTACCAGCCAGCACAATAAAACAATCAAGGAACTTTAATAAAAGCATGCCCTTTGATAATAATAGTTTTGCATTAATTAAAAAAAAATAAATGAATGAAAGATTTAATAATAATCCAGAAAATCCTTTTAATTTCTGAGCATGCTTTACTCATTATCTGGACATCAGCTGTTTATTATGCAGTCCATTGTGCTATAGGTCATGAGGGACATTTAATAAAAAGTAATAAAGTGAATATGGAATCAATTACAGCTCCCTCGACTGACGGCAACGATATCATTCATCTTCTCTTAATACTCCGAATGCATACAGTACCAGAAGCTGTGGCCTTTAACTTAAAATGTCAACGATATTTACCAAATATATTCATATACGTTCTCTTTATACATGCTCAAAACAGCATTTTTGTGTGTCAGATGTGGATAGATGCTGATAATAATGTCAATACTGGCCTTGTTCTGTGGACGTGAGGGCTTCTGGGTTCTGGCCGCTTTTTCCTATTTTCAGCAAAAGAGAGGTGTACTGAATGATCTGATGTGAGCTATTCCAGTTCTTTTCATTGGTTGCAGACATTCTGAATTATTCCGAAATACAGTTTTTTGGTCCACGGGTGTCCGTTTCCTCCCAAAGAGCGCGAGGGGGAAATTTTTTAACTTTTTGAAAGTCGAGAAATAGTCAAGCTATTTATCTCCGTCTTTCTCTAAACATGTTTAAATGTCATTCAGCATATGTTCAAGGGCTGGCAGAGGACAGATCCATTGTGCCAGTTCTGCCCTTTCCTATTGCCAAAGCCTGATGGGTTTGGCCAAAAACAACACGACACGGTCAAACAGATGGAGAAAAAAACACACACTAATGCATATGGATGTTCGTAATGATGTTAAAAAACACACAATAAGCAGCTAATGCTGAGTGATGAGCTCTCCCTGAACCACTGATTACTTGCATTTAAGCCATCCAGGATGCAAATGAGTTTTTTCTTCTCGGGAACAGATTTGTAAAATAAATAAATGATATTATTTACCACTGTATGCTGTGCAGTGAATGGGTGCCGTCAGAACGAAAGCTGATAAAAACACCACAATAATGCACAAGTAAACCGCACTGGATTATTCGGATGTTTTTATAAGCTGTTTGCGCTCTCATTCTGACGGCACCCATTCACTGCCATTGGAGCAAGTGATGATAAATATCTGTTTCAATGAAGAAACAAACTGATTGCATTGAGGATGAGTGCATCGTTGGGTGCATGCAAATAAATATTTTGAAAAACGTTTCGTCTGAAAGAAGAAAGTCGCCTAGCATAAAATTTTTAAATTTCAAATAATCGTCTCATATAAATGTTCATATACTATAATAATACAACAAACAAGTTACCTTTCACCGTTTAATAATTCATCAGCTTTTTACAATAATCAATCTCTCCACCACAATCCTACGTCATCGAGCAAATATTGCTGTATATATATATATATATATATATATATATATATATATATATATATATCATCATCATAGATGTCTCTGCTGATTTCTCAGAGATGGAAGATGAATGTAGTTTACACAAATCAGCTTTAAGGGCCACTGTCCAGGAGGAGCCCCACTACTGCAAAAACTGTGCCGACTGACTCTGTTACTAAAGAAAGTGGCAATCATGCACCTGCTTCGACCTGCGCGACCCCCGTCTGTCTCAGTAACGTCAGTCAGATTCATAACCTATAGATGCAGCGCAAAATCAATTGGCAAACGTCACACTCTCTTTGTCCCGTTAAGTGAACAATCTGCAGCAAGACAAGCAATGAACGGCACAGTTTACCCCGTTACACACCTGAGAGAGAGAGAGAAGGGAAAAAGAGCAAGCAGAGGAACATTAAAGAGAGAAAACAGAACAAGAGGGAACAGAAATCCAACACACACCAGACTCCCATCTAGCGCAGAATCTAATAGTTTAGAGATAAACCACAATAACAGAGTTATTTTCACTTCAAGACAATAATACCCAACATGATAACTGTAATAAAAATATTTTCTTAATGCACGATTCCGGGTTTCGCTTCACAGATGCTCAGAAAGCAGTAAACAACATATTATAATCTTTTAGCTTCAATTTTTTTCTTTTTTAATCAAAAATATCTTCCTCCTCTCCAAACGCATTCGTTTTAACGATCCAGTCAAATCCTGATTAAAAACAATTTTTTTTTTTTTTTTTCGCTAATGCTGCATTCGCATGCTTTTGTAATAATCGTAAATAAATAAAAGTTTCCTAGTTGGATGTTGGCGATGTAAGGCCTCTCTAAGGACGTTTCTGATGACTTAAAATCATAGTTATGTATGATAATTACGATGGCACATGAACGCATCTGTAATTCCATAAAATGCTGTTTGACATTAACTTCACTGCAGAATCCCTTCCAGTCCTATATTAAAACATTCTCAAAGCTTTGTGTGTCCAGTGGCTTCCAGCAACGCAAGCAACACTAAAAGCAAGCAGGGTACAGTATTTTCTAAAATATTGAATATTTTAATTATTATTTACATTTTTTCAACCACTAGTAGGTACATGTTCACACCGCATTTTCTTCTAAATAGCACACGTCAGCGCACATATTAATACATACAGTAAATGGTACATAATAATAGCTTTTTAAAGGATTTTGCCCCAGTGACAACTTTTTATTTTTATTTTTTCCTTCTTTGTTTCGAATGCCGTTACGTTTAAAAGACTTTGTCGTCAACTGAAGGGGACTAAAAGACTAGTTTTTAACGTAAAAAATAAAATCCTGTACAAGTGAATACAGTTATAGCTTAGTTTTTGAATTTAACAATGAAAAAGATCACGCACGATTTAGTTTTCTTGAAATCTTAAATTCGACCTAATTGCGATTTTCATCAAATATCTCAACTCGATTTTACGTGAAATGATTCTGTGAAATGCAACCGGTATGAGATTGCGCACGTAAACGCACTCGGGGTCTCGAAACAAGATTAATATTTCATATTTAGAATGTTCCGTCACAAAAGAGAACAACGCTAATCGAGGGCGAAGAAGGGCTTTGAAGGATCTGCACTAATCAAGCACTAGTGAAAATACGTGTTATTTTATCACAGCGAAGTCCCCGTTTCTTTATTTCTCAGCAGATTCATGGTATATGCTAGCGACAGACAAACACGGCTTTCCATCAGTGTAAATTATGAATGAGGCGTCAGGCGGCTGTTGTGGAACGAAACCGTCCCAGTAGTGTGATCCTCACGGAGGAACGCTACGGTTTTAATGGATCTCACGGAATAAGCAGTGCGCTGCGGAAGAGGGGGGTCTTTTAGGTTGCTAAAGACTTGCTAATGGCCGCTCAGTCCCTGGAGGAGTATTTCTTCCGACCGCTCCGGGCTGAGAACAGCACTTTTCCCCTGTGAGACGACTGATTAAGGGACAAGCACCTTCCCAAATTAATTAGCACTTTACCTTGTTTACCAGAGTAACCGGGATAAAGCCAGTTTCCTTTAATATATGTTCCTGGTTTCTTTGGGAACAGCACAATAAACTACATGAAATAAATTAATAACTGAGTGAGTGAAAGAAATACTGAATATATAAATACTTCCATAATGTATTTATTTGCTTGTTCAGTATTTATTTATGAATACGTGCGTACATGCGTGAATGAATAAAAAAGAAATGAATAAATAGTGAATATATAAATACTTTCATCATGCATTTATTTATTTATTTAATCTGTATATATTTTTGAGTACATAAGTGCATGAATGAATAAAAGAAATGAATAAATACTAAATATATACATACTTTCATTATGTATTTATTTGTGAATATGCAAGTCCACGCATAAAAAATGAAAATGAAAAAATCCATAGATTAATGAATGAATAATATTATTCTTAGATTAAAGACCGAACAAATAAATCAATTATTGTATGAAATAATGAATACGCAAGTACATGAATTGATAATGCAATGAATGAACGGATGAAAAAAAGCAGATACACTACACTACGTCACATTAATAAAATAGTTTTAACTCGTTCAGAGTCGTTCAGAAGTCCACCCACATTCTTTCCGTGATTATAAAGTGGATTATTTCTTAATAGCTGCTCGTGTCGGACATGACATTCCCCCGCGGCGAGCGGAGAGAGAGAGAGATCCCAACATCCCAACATCTCAGCGCTTTTCATCTCCTCGGGCCAACGGCCGGAGCGTCTTTCTGATGTAACCGAACGGAAACCGTAACGCGTTTCGGGATCAAACCCCGTTCTGCCCAAGAAGAATAACTCAACATTTAATACTTCTGTTCTCTTCCGTGAAAGTGATACACGGGGTTCTTGTTTCTGCTGACCCTAATTCATTTATTCATTTTACAAGCACCACTCCAAAGCAATTTGGCCGTGCCCTGAGTTTATTTACACGGACGTAGCTTTAACACAGTTGAGTTATGATTGCTCTGGGGGTGGAACGTGAAGGACGATGACTCTTAGACTGTCCCCACTGCAGGAGACTTAACCCTAATGGATTTTCCTCTCTGCATTCATCTATTACCCTCTCAGCGCTCATTACGGAGCGGCTCACCGCACGCCGGATAGATGCATTCAATATTACAAACGTCTCACACGTTCTTCACGACGCGTTTTCATCAACACGCCGAAGCCTTTCCTTCTCTTCAAACCCTTAATCAGATCCGGGAAATATATGCACATGCACAGGACCCTGAGTTTCATAATGCAGATGAATTTGCAGAAAAAATAAATACATTTAATTGTGACTTCAGCTGCTTTTTACTTGATTAAAAATGATTGTCAGTTACACACAGAAACTCAGCTTTTCACTCCAAACTAATACGAACACTAATAAATTATGAAAGAAATAGAATATGATTGTATGAACATACTTCTTGAAGCAATAACAAAAATAATGCATATATAAATGATAACGTTGCAGATTTTACAGACTATAGATACTACAGGAATAATTTGGTTACTACCGTTTCTCTTAATAAATTTGTATCAAAACATAAAATACAGAATTCAGAGCAATTACAATTTTAATTTCGTAGGGCACGGTTATTGGTAAAATGTTAACAAATTATTAAACCGCATTATTACGCATTTAAACTAATAAAAGAGAATCCAATCCATCGATAAAATGGAAACAGTATAATAAAAATGGCATAAAATAAGATGAGAATCAGAGGTCTTGATAAGAAGAGGTAGAACTACTGAAGAGTAAATATATTAAGACATACGCCTCAGATGTGAACAACTGTAGATATGTTCAAAGATGTGGATATAAAGCCAGTTTGGTTCATGCAGTAAGTTCCTCATCAGACGTAATTTGCCATTTAAAGGTGGACTTTTAGACAACGTTGGTTGATCATGCAATTACTCTAAATCAATGTCTTAATATACAAACCTATACATAAACCAGAGTACGTGCATGATACTGCCATTCAAACTTCACTTCTACTGTCTGTGCCTGTGTTTAAATATAATGACAGCTGATACAAATATAATCAAACCGCTCTCTCTAGCAACTGAAACAAGTCGACAGGTTCTTTAGTGTAGAATCTAAATATACTTTACTTATACTTTAAACACCATTTTTTTTCCTAATAGGTTTTTAATACTCTGCATGCAGCTTTAATGAGCTCAAATTAATTGGAGTAATTGAACTTCATTTGTCACACTGTATGAACCAGATATATATATATATATATATCTCAAATTGTGAAAACAAACCCTAAGATATACACTTTCCTTAATTTAAAATACATTTAAATCTAATTTTATATATATATATATATATATATATATATATATATATGTCTCATGGACATACAATGCATCATAGCATAATAAATGCAAGCTTTAAAGGTTATTTAATAAGAGAGTCTTTACTGTCAGATGGTTGTGTTCCTCACTACTATATGCATGTGTACACACACACACACACACACGCAGCACGCCACAAGAACAACAGTGCAAGATAAAAAAGCAAAATGGCAAACACACACAAAGCGAGACAAGAGCTCCATGCAGACATTGATTCAGTGTGTGAGAGCGCGAGCGATGCTCCCTTACCTTGCAGCAGCTGAAGAAAACACACTACGAGAGCGCTGCCATCTGCTCTGAGCACAGGGCGCAAAGACCAGGACCAACTCTGTCCTCCAACTCTGACGTTCCCGTGCTCTGTATCTCTCTCTCAGACTCCTCCTGTAGAAGGGAGCTACTGTACACCCCTCTCTCTCTCTCTCTCTCTCAATCTTCGTTCCCCTCCTGCTGTCTTTCTTCACAGTCTTACTCCAGCTCTGCCTTCAGCTCATTGGAGCGCTCTCGGTCTCTCTCTCTCTCTCTCTCTCTCTCTCTCTCTCTCTCTCTCTCTCTCTCTCTCTCTCTCTCTCTCTCTCTCTGTCTCTCTCTCTCCTCTCTCTCTCTCTCTCTCTCTCTCTCTCTCTCTCTCTCTCTCTCTGTCTCTCTCTCTCTCTCTCTCTCTCTCTCTCTCTCTCTCTCTCTCTCTCTCTCTCTCTCTCTCTCTCTCTCTCTCTCTCTCTCTCTCTCTCTCTCTCTCTCTCTCTCTCTCTCTCTCTCTCTCTCTCTCTCTCTCTCTCTCTCTCTCTCTCTCTCTCTCTCTCTCTCTCTCTCTCTCTCTCTCTCTCTCTCTCTCTCTCTCTCTCTCTCTCTCTCTCTCTCTCTCTCTCTCTCTCTCTCTCTCTCTCTCTCTCTCTCTCTCTCTGTCTCTCTCTCTGTCTCTCTCTCTCTCTCTCTCTCTCTCTCTCTCTCTCTCTCTCTCTCTCTCTCTCTCTCTCTCTCTCTCTCCTCTGCTCTCTCTCTCTCTCTCTCTCTCTCTCTGTCTCTCTCTCTCTCTCTCTCTCTCTCTCTCTCTCTCTCTCTCTCTCTCTCTCTCTCTCTCTCTCTCTCTCTCTCTCTCTCTCTCTCTCTCTCTCTCTCTCTCTCTCTCTCTGTCTCTCTCTCTCTCTCTCACAAAGGAAAAATATCTTATGTTCAATCTTTAAAATTGTCGTAAAACTTTAAATATTTAATATAAACCAGGCTGCACTACCGTATATATAATTTGCCATTGTGTCAAATTCACTGATACTGTATGTGAAAAAACTGGTCTTTAATTGATGATGCAAAACTTGTTGGTTACAGTATTTTTACAGTATTTTTAATTAATATTTTATTTGTAAAAAAAAAAAAAAAAAAAAAAAGTGAATATATACATTCACGTTTCTTGATAATTAAAATAAATATTTTTAAAAAAGTACATTTTCTGTAATATATATATATATATATATATATATATATATATATATTCATTTTCATTAATGGTTATGCATGTGCTTTAATATATTTTAATTAAACTGTATAACAGTATATATTGGCTTTATATCCACCATCAGCCAGCCTGCTCTCTAAGACTTATACATTGCATTGGATAAAAAAATAATTAATATTAGTCAACCACTGAATAAAAGTCTTCCCATGTTATATAGTTATACGGAAAAAAATAATAAAAATACATTTATCTTACATAATAGTTAAAGTGGTGAAACACGTGCATTGAGTTTGTTAAACTATACATTTACGTGTGTGTGTGTGTGTGTGTGTGTGTGTGTGTGTGTGTGTGTGTCTAACCTTGCTCCAGGGAGGATTGTGACTGTAATAATTATACTGTAAACTGCTATAGATAAATCTGAACAAGAGCATTATATTGAATATTGTCTACAATTACATAGTCCTTGAAAACAAATGTTTAAACGGCAAACACTATGAGTTGCAAAAATGTAAAATGTTTAGCATAAATACATCAAAATGCACTCATAAAAAATTCAGATGTTCTCACTACTTTCAACATAATTCACTAATAAATGGAGCCATGGCCCTGGAGCCAATTAATCTCAATCCTGTGCAGAGCATGCTAGAAATACATTCAAATAAAACTTCAAATAAATAAATAACTATATATAAAGCAATATTAAAATGATCAACATTATGCAAACAGAACTACAAACAAAATGATATTTGCAACAAAGATTTAATTAAACCAACAAATTAGAATTCATATCTTGCAACCTTGCATTTAGTTAACGGGTCTCCTAAATTACTTTTTGAAGTGTATGAGGATAACGGATTGAAAGTTAATATAAAAAGTTAATATTACAAGCTTCTTCCAAACATAACGAAATATAACGATTAGTCTGCATGATCAAAGACACCTCTGAAAACCAAATAAAAAGTCTATTTTTATGTAACAAAACACTTGCACAGGATAAACGGTAACATGATGAGACAATAAACATTTTTATACAGTATGAGAGAATATGCCTTATCTTCTGGCACTCACCGCCTCATTATGAATACATGCAGCACGATGAGAGAACTATGAGATTTGTTATGAATTATTGCTGAATGGAGAGAGATCAGATAACTGTTGCTTGACTACGAGGTCTGCGTCTCATAAACCAGATCATTTTGGAACGGCTAGATTATTAATAATCCGAACATCGAACATGACAAGGAACTAAGCTTGCATGTAATTTCCATTTTTATGGACTATAAAGTCTATTTATATGGAATCGGCAACATTTAAAGATGAAATAATAAACATTGTGTCTGTGGGATGTACTTCACTACCGATAAATCCTCCTGGTACACAATCGTATTCTGACACGTTTACGCAATTTAAAGGAAATACAGTTCCATTGCCATGAAAAATCATCTGCCGATATGTCAAAGAAATACTAAAATGTCTCATGGGGTGCACTTTTTAGTGAGACACACCACTGAGCACACATCCCCGCAGTTTACAAAAAAACTAAAAACTAGAGACGCCTTGTATCACTTTTCACGCCAATGTACAGAGTTTCGATTAATAAAGTGTAATTTTGCCGCATTCAGGTAGGTTTAGGATTGGATTTGGTGAAAGGCATATTTCCAACCTCTTAGAGCATTAACTTTTAGTGACAGTCCTCGGATATTTCGAATCTGAACCGCTGCAATACATAGCTATATCCATGTAAAAAAAAAAAAAGTGCCAGGGTTCACATATTGAACCTATGTTTTAGTGCTGTTCAGTGGACATTTCTCTTTGAAACTCAGGTTGTTAAATGTGCAAAAATGCTTATAATATTGAATAATTTTAATAATCGAATAATTAATAATTTAAATGTGGTAACATGAAACATTTGGAGTTTCAACTTGTTCGAAAAAATGTGTTTGAAACATACAAATCAGATTTACAAAGTGGTGTTTAATGCTTGTTGATCTTTTTTTCGTCATATAAATAAATGAATTGTATTAGTTCAATGTTCTATGAACCATTTGCACATCTATTGTACTGTATGTACAGTATGCATCATAAAGGAATGCACGCATGTGTACTACAACCTGAGGATATGGGATCACATTCAGCATTGTACAAATGCATTTATTACATCTAAAAAACACAAGCCGTGGAAGCATGGGGACGTATCTTAATGGTTGTATTCATCCTGAATGGCCAGAGAATTGCAATTGCTATGGATACCAGTAGAAATGAGTCCATGTGTCTCAGTGGAGAGCTCTTACTTTAATGATCATGTCACAGACAAGAAACAAACCGGTCAGAGGTCATCCAGAGCATGTTTACATGCACATTTACAATACGCTGATATCTACTAATAAGCTTTATCAATCAATGCAAGAAGAATTTTTTACATTTTTCATTAATTGAAAGCAAAAACATACAGGAGAATTCCAGCAAGAGAACTGGAAATGCAGGTAATGCAGCGTTATGACTGTATCATTTCTACTTCATAAAGTGAGAATCAATTTATATAATTTATGGGTCATCAAATAGTTTGTGCATGTATTTCCTCTTCCACTACCACAAATCATTCACTGCGGCTGGATGCATTTAAATCTGCAGTAAGGATGCTTTCCCGTCACACATGCGATGCTTTCAATTCAGAGTACAGACTGACTTCAGCTAGCAGGACTCAGAGGTCAAGGTCATCTTCACCTTGTGATTTATCCATTTATCCAAATGAGCCACCTTCACACGCGCTACTACGTGAACAAGAAGTGCATAAGATCAAAGGATCTGGCTTCCTTTCTGTCCGTTGCTTACTTATGAGGGTGAAACTGGATTATTCGGTAACCTAAAATCTAAATCTTCACATAGTGCTATAAATGAACAAAACAGTCTGGACATAGCCTAAATATAAAATATAAAACTAACTATTCGTCGATGAACTATGTGTGACAATATCTAAATCTATTCCTCAATATACAGTATATACAAGAAGCACAGAACCTTATGAGAATCACCTCTGCTTCTGATTGGTTGATGGTCTCTCGTTGATTATGTTCATTCCAGTGGGCGGTCAGTCCACACTGACCATCTTTAACAGTGTCACAGTCACCCATCTTGATTTCTCTGTTATTCTCTTTCTCCATATTTGGGTTCACACTCAAATGACCAGCAATGTTAAACTAACAGACATCTTTGCAATCATTAAGTCTTATCACTTCTTTGAAATGCAAAGAAAACCACTTTCAGTGTTGAGAAAGTACAATTCCGGGCTATATCTCCGTTAGACCATTTGCAGTGAAATGAAGGATAAAGAGCATATTCTCAACTTCCTGTCAGAAAAGCTTGTTTAAGAAAAAGAAATCAGTCTGGATGATAAGAAAGTTCATTCAATCATTTCAAAGGCCTTTAACGTTTCTTTCATTCCCCTTTTGAAATGATACAGTAACTCCTGTAATCTGACAGAGCAGCTGACATCATGCGGTTCAAGAATATCTGAAGAAATCTGGCAGGGTGAAAGATACACACACACACACACACACACACACACACACACACACAGACAGCACAGGAAGATCTTAGAAAAATCTTATTAAGTGCAGGCATTCCTCTTTGCTGATCATTTTTGTACAGCCAGTTTGAAGCATAGACAATAAAAACACATTGTTATCTGTGCCAGATTTTTTTTTTAATGTTTGAATATAAATGCCAAATAACACTGCATAACACGTTGATTAAAACGCTTGGTTTAAAACTGTTGAAACTGTGTGCTCAAGCAAACAAGAGCATACCAGGAATAACACTGTTCAAAAATGCAGGAGAAAAGGAAAAAAATAACAAAATGATAAAGCACATTGTAGTTACTTAGTAAAAACATGCCAACGTCATTACGCGGTTATAGGCTATCCTGGGTGATTGGCAGGTCATTATGTGGTTGCTAGGGTGTTCAGGAATGTTGCTAGGTGGATGCTTACTGGCCTGAGTGAGCTTAAATCTCTATGACATTCTGGTCACCCCAATTTAAGTTTATGGTGATCCTGACTCACCAGAGGAGAAATAAAAGATACAAAAAGGGGTTTTAATAGTGATGCATATAAAAGAACCATAAAAAGAGGCTTTTTATGACAGGCTCTTAATCAACCATTTTTTTAAGTGTGAAGAACATTTTAATAATCTAACAAACTCTTTTTTTTCTCCCTAGAATCTTTTGTGGATTGGAAAAGTTCCAGGCATGTTAAACGTTCTTTATGGAACCTTGGAACTTATGGAACTTTATGGACCTTTTGTTCTTGTGTATTCAGTGCATACAAGAGGGTATGTTGAATGTGCTAGGCTTATTATTTATAGCACTGGTCTGTTGTTTCGCACTCATATTGTTGTCAAACAGCAGAATGGAGATTTGCATATCAGATGAAAAATCCATGATTTGGAATGAATGTGATTTGTGAATGGCTAATACTGAGAGACAAAGATGAATCTACTTCAGTCCTGCTCTCCATCTCACTTTTTGAGCGATTGTGTTGTAAAACCCCTGATCAAGAGGGTGTGCGTTTTCTCATCATATCACAAAGTGGTTTCACATTCAGTTTTTACTGAAGCTTTACATTTTACAAAAAAAAAACAATAATTCAAAAATGTCTGTACCCTGATCATGAATTCCAAATGATATGACAGCTTTAATAAATCCATGTGGCTTCGTTATGATGTGTTGTGTGCATTATATGTAGTGTGAATGCAGATATGAATAATGAATTTTGATTGCTTTCCCAGAATAACACCGCCAGTTCTGTCATGTGACATGAAAATACTTCATGTGGTATCATCTAAATGAAATCGTTTTTATTGAAGTCAAAAAATATGATTTAGTATCATGAATCAACTTATACAAACAAAAGCATTTTTTAATAATAAAGTGGAACAACATAGTCTCGTGACCAATTTGTACATAATTTACGAGGTGGCTAATCGTTCGATTTTGAGCTACCTCACTCGTATGATTTTGTACGATTTGTCTAAACCCAACTCCACCAGCTTCAAATCAACAAGCATATTAAAGAGCATTTGAACGCATTATCGTCAGTCATGATCAACATTTACATCACTGTCCATTACATGCCACTAATAACACATTTTCTCACCTTTCTTTCCGTGGCTATGACCGAAAAACTTGGTACCTTCCCTGTGGAAATGTCAGATGAAACTCAATCCAACCACATCGACAACAACAAAATACCCACAGGAGCCCAACTACCTCTAAGACGAAGCCCCAGATTAGCTGCTAAAGCTTCACCAATTAACAGCTGGCTACTCTAGAAAAAAAATTCCCGGTATATAAAATGAATGTCTACATTCCTCCTACGAGGACCTCTTCCAACTCCTCCTAGAAGCTGCTCAGGAACAAAAGTGCGTTCCACCATCAGAAATTTCAACCCCACAGCCTTCAGGAAGGAAAGATGTGCAAAAAAGGAAGCATTCGTCAGTTGAGCATAATTCCCAGCGTACCTCCAAACAAACTAAGTTTCCAACATCTCATCCTGAGCTTTAGCCTTAAAACCTATTCCTCTCAGCCTTGTCCTCAATTCAAAATGCTATCTCCAACGTGGATGGGAGACTACAAGCCCTCAAACATCAGCAACTATGGCTGAATTCAACATTGCTTTCGGGGTTTATAGAGATGTTATCTGTGAAATCCAACCTGAAAGAAGCCAAGAATTTGACACTTACCTCTCTAACATATCCAACCTAGCCATGTCTCATGGAGGCGTGCTGTTTTACGAAGTCATTCTCTTCTAAAGCTGTTATGTATATTCAGTGTTTTAACCAGAGACTGAACTGGTCAGTTGTGTGGTTCTTTTTCTCATACTTCTTCATTGTATCTCAACTAGCGCGACTTCCAAATCTGAGGCCGGGGGAAATTCTCAGGAGGTGAAACCAGCAGCTTTTGCTCCCCTCCGTTTCCGTCACAATGACATCGACTGTAATTGCGGACTGTAAAATCATTCATGCTTGCAGCTACTGTGGCGAAAGTCACCCAAAGAGTGTTTGTCCTCGAAGACTCAGTCGTTTCAAGAAGAAATAGAAGCCGCACCTTATACTCCTATCAGCATAATTCAAGCTTTAAAAAACATGCAAACCATTGCTTTGTGAATCATCTGCTAATCGGGTTGCTGAAGGGGTTTTTGACTGCCTTAAGAGTCCCTTCCTTACTCTTCGTTTATCTGTAATAACCTGCAATCTGCTGTCAAAGAGCCTTACATAGTAGATAGCCTATAAGCTAAGGAACCGAACAAAGGGTACATGATGGGTCTCCTTTTAATGCGTTTCTTATTAACCCAATTGCAAATACTCGGTAAAAAAAAACATCTAATTATCAATCTTCTCCTCATTCTAATCATGGAGTCAAAAGCATCGATATCTTAATTCTATCTGAGCTTTTTTCTTTGTACTACTCCACTTTGCATCCCGTTATTCAATTTGATTAAGCTTGGTTAAGTAAAGCCGATATAATCAATGCTTGTAAAATGCCTCTTCACTCTTCCCAGTAGCACCTTTTCGGCGTTAGATGGCGCAACAAAGTGTATTTCACAGTTGGACTTACCTTCAGATGCAAAAGTGGCCCGCACATATTTAATTTCCTTTCAGAAGCCCTCTATTGAATTTTATCCAATAATTGCAAACTGCCGTTCATGCTCCACCTGCTGGACAATTTCTTAGTGATCGATTATCCCCCAAATCACCTTATATGCACACTTAAACAAACATTTGTTGGAACTTGGAGTACCTCTACCTGAAGAGAAAACATTAGGGCCTTTCTTTCAAACTAGACTTTTTAGGTATCATGCTACCTCTGGATAAATTAAACCATACTAGAGAATAAATACAAGCTTTCTTGGTAGCACCATCAGTCACCAAACGGGATCCACTATCTTTGATAGGACACCTTAATTTTGCTATGAGGATCATTCCTCAGTCACTCATTTATATCTAGACTTTCCAAATCAGGAAGCAATCTCCATAACCTAGTCTTCCTAGATGCAGGATGCAGGTCAGATTTACAATTTTGGCTTAAATTATGCAAATCTTGGAATGGCATTTCTTTTATTCTACCATGATCAGTACGAAACATCCTGTTTTTTTTAACTGATGCAGTCCCCTCTATAGTCTTTGGAGGCATATTTCAGAATCAGCGGTTTGCTGATTCTTGGCCAACAGAAATTAATAATCTGTCTCCCTATCTTCATTTATTAGAATTGTAACCTATAGTAGTTGCAGCTATTTCTACTGAAATGCTTGTTAGTACATTCAACAGTACACTTTACATTATGTTCAGTTCTCATTCAAGTATATTAAAGTATACTACTTCTGCACAGCAATAGGTGCTCTTTAACACATTGATTTTGAAATAATATAAGACACATTACTTAAACTTCTAAAATGTGTACGTTAGTATATAAGTGATGGTGCGTGATGCTGATTTAAAGAAATTTTGTGGAATTGAAAAGACTTTTAGAGCAGGATCTTGTACATTATTTAAACTCGCTGTCATGGCTATAAATGTACATATATGCTTGCTCTTGTATGAATAGTATGAGAATAGTATGAGAATAAAGTGATTTTTTTTTTTTTTTTGTTGAAAATGAAATCATTGCACCGTCAGCTGCTGACATCATCACAAAGTCACAGAAGAGCTTCTAAACCACTGTGACTGAGAACCAGAGTGAAGAAAGAGTGGGTGAATCTGGCACTAAACAAAGGTCTCTTATCAAAGAACAAAACTCTTCAGATGAAAAGAATAAAAAGTTATTAACCGTGAATCATGTTTGGCTATGTAAGAGAAAGTTATGAATCATACTCGGTGTGATGTTCCGTCTGTGTTGATCAGGAAGACGGACGGAGATGAGGGAGCATTTGTCATCAATGTTTCAAAGCAGCCGTCAGCTGCAGCTACTTTAATGTGGAAAGTGCCTGTTCTAATAAAATAAGCACAAATCCCACAATAACTTTGCTCGACTGTTACAAACACTTGCAACAACACAAATCGTCTGACGGCACGTTCATCACGGAACGTTCTATACGTCCAAAATATTAGGACCTGTTTATACCTTTGCTAAAATAAGTGTTTTAATATTTTCCGCTTTAAAAGAAAAGAATTTCAGAATAAATAAACAAGAATTGTGTGTGTGTGTGTGTGTGGTGGATATATGCATGTGTGCCCTCAGTATATTCATACATACAAACACATACATGCATATATTTAAGAAAAAAATATATATATATAAAATACAACTATACTTTTCACAGCACTAATATATATATATATATATATATATATATATATATATATATATATATATATATATATATAGTCCCCTTAATACTAATAATAAATGAGCAGCTGTTAAAAATGGGTATAAAATTTTGTCAATGTCAAACACTAAAATCATGATGAAAGGTAATATGTTTCACTATACTCAGTTACTCCCATAGGAGGAGAACGGACTTCATACATCCACAAAATAAATAAATCACATAAAATAACTTGATAAATAAATAAAATACATGCGCATAAAACAATATGAAGCCACTGAGCTTGTATTGATATTTTAATGCAATGAACATGTTTTCTAACCCTGTGCCATTTTTCTGCATTTCTACATTTTTCTTTGTGCAAGTACGACACCAAGTGGCTAACAGATTTAGTTGCAGTACAGCCAAGAACACTTTCTGTACCAGCTAGTAACCAAGATACTGGTATATTAATGAAAAAAAGCATCTCCCGCTGAGTTATAGTACTGGAGATGATAGATAAACACAAATACAGTGTGTGTGTGTGTGAGAGTGTGTATTCGTAATCATTTAATGCTCGTGAACCCCAGCTAGAACGGTTTTCTCCAGGCCACGAGACCATCACCAGCACAAGCAGAAGACTTCTAGAAAAGAAGATCTAAGTCATTGGCCTCCTCTCATCTCTTGCTCTCTCCCTCTCTCTTAAGCCGCCATGAAAAGGTAATCCTGTAGTTCACAGAGCTTCCGCGCACTGAGAGGACCTCAGAGAAAGAGAGCTAGAAATTTAAAATGCGCAGTGGTAGCGCTTTGAAGTCAGCACAGCCAAAAGCTAATCAGAGAAAGCTGGCACGCTAGATTTGGCAGGATAAAGGTTTGTGATTATGTTTACTGAAAACCAGAGCTGGGTCTCATACCTCTAGGGCTTTAATTGAGTTCTCACAGCAGGCCGCCAACAGCACAAGATATGAAACACGCAAAAATAAGGCCTGCAGAAGAGATGTGTTTGGGTAGAATACGCCTCCTGAGGTACGCAACGCCTCATGATTCTTCTCTTGTTACCACATCCACGCCTTCTCATTTGACTGTTCAGAGACTTTGTGTAACTCCCGCCGAACGTTACACGAGTCTGTTTGTACGGTAACAGCAGCCATTTTTAAAAAATGAAGTGACTTGTTTTTAAAATGGAATTCTGTAAGTGGCTGTTGCCCGCCAGGCCGGTCTGGATCTCCAAATGAACTTAAAAAGTCTTTGCTAAAGAGTTATAAGTCATGAAACAAAAACATCCGGTATAAACCAATCTGCGTTTGAGTTACCAGTCTTATTACGAGTCTTATAATCAAAAAGTAGTACCTAAAATGTGTAAACACTTCATTATTATTGCAGAATCATGGGTAATGTAGTTTTTCGCCAATTCTGTTAAACGCAATTGTTTCAAAAGAATTAATTGAAATAATGCACACTGGCAGCTTTAGCTGCCGAGCTCACAGTAGGTCTGTTTTAAAGATTTATAAGTTATCGAAAAATAAATAAATTCTGTTGAGAATGGCATTTCTTTTACGTTCTGTAACTATTGCATTCTATTGCATGAGATGGATTTCTAAAACTCTTCAGTGTGACTGGCCAGTCATGCAACTGAATAGTCGAAACATATAATATAATGAGCTGCAAACTAAATATCTTAATGTCGGCCATGGCAACATATACAGTACTTTAGATAAACTTTATATAAGATTGGAAGTTAAAGTCGCGGATGTTACCTTGAACTACATTTTTTTTTATGTTCTTAAACATGAGATGTTCTTGACAGACGAGGAGCTCCGGTTCAATCCTGTGTAACTACTCTTCAACAAAACAGTTCAAACAGTAAATAGATGACACAGGTGCCTCAACAAATGCCTTTTTATATCGGTTTTGCATATGTTAACAGTATTGGGTGGGTTTTGGGTTGATTTGATGTAGGGCGCCATTTCCAACATGTATTAGCTCCAGATACTGAAGAAACTTCACAGCAATACTCACCTATGCCAACATGATAACAATGTGTCAGGGTTCACGTACTGAACCTGTGTTTTAGCATTTCTATTTGAAACTGCGGCAAAACGTTCAGCAAGCTACAAAAAAACGGTGTCGCACAAAAAGTGCACAGAGGTACATATTTTTATGAGACCAGGTTGAATACAATTGCAATGAAAACAAATTACCTGCAAAAAAATAAAATAAAAAAAAGGTTTAGATTCGTACATGCAATATGTATAAGCTACTTGTTGTAAAAAGATAAAAGAAGAAAAACTTCACACTATTATTTCAATAAATAATATTATATTGAAAGTGGATTCCATTAAAAAAAGATTAAAAGATAACCAAAATCCACCCACTGAATATTATATCTCCCTCAAGTACTTTATACTGAAAAAGAAATGCATTAAAAAAATCCCAGCACATCCATAAATTATATTGTCCTTATTGGATCAGTGCGCAAAGCAGTCAAGACAATTCAATCAAAGCATATATCATCAATGAGAGCAGAGCTAACGTTATTTTACCGCAGCGCTGGCTTCAGGAGCTGCTCTCTCATACAGTAGAAGCTCATTTATTCTGGAGAGAAGACAGCTTACACTGTTACAGGCTTTCCAGAGTGAGTGATGAGTTCGGCCGAAAACAACCATCAATCTGCCTGTATAGAAATGTGAAGTCACGGCATCATGACAGCGCTGACGAAAGTGCCAGATGCGTGTTTAGAAAACTGTGATCATTATGCAATCAGGCTGAACCTTCGAGGCTAATTTAATTTGCAAAAGCAGCCCAATATGAGCATCTCTCCTATGCATACAGGGTGAATTTTTCTCATTATTCCTCTAAAAGTTCTGCTAATGATAAACAAGTACTTTTGAGCAAAAACTAAAATAACTGCCACACAAGATTCTTTAAAAAGATAGGAGTTGATAGGAGTCATTTGTTCAGGAATCGGACTACACTAATAGCTGCATGTTTAGGAGTCCAACTTGACGTCATTTGGTTTGCTTAACGAAGTTTGGCAAATCCAGTTATTGCTTTACACTCAAAAGTGCTCAGTGATGTCAATCAAAACCAATCCTTCATTCATTTCAAGGCCAGTCAGTCAGATGAATCTGGTGATTTCTGTCAACGCTTGACGTTTTTCTGTGCAATGTGTATCAGAAGAACTGACAAGAACAGACTGTGGGAATGTCATCTGAGACCGGCATATCATTAAACCAGTAAAAAAACCAAAAAAAAAAACCTCTCTTCGTAAGTTTCGCCTGGAGCTTTCGCTTTAATATTAAAAGCAATTACTGTGAGGCAGAACAAATCAAATGCGAAATGTCCCAATAACTATAAAGCAAAACAACTGAGTGTGAGTGAAGGGTAGAGGGGGCGTTACAGGCTCAGAAGAATCTGGAGTAGAAATGAGAATAAACTAAGGGTGCTGAGGAGCTGAAGTGTCTCTGAAGAATTCTCTTCTCTATTACAGGAACAGCGATGGCAAAGAGGCTTAACGATATTGGTTACGGGATTTGAAGTGATCTAGGGACAGGCGGCTTGTATTAAGCACGAGGAGGGAGTTATTAGTCTCTTAATATCTTTCTTCTCTGTGCTTCAACAAAGGTGCCCTTCAAAAATTAAAGCCCTCGGGTACGAAATCTATTTCTGTATTTCTATTTCAAGTCCATCTATACGGTGTTCACCTGGAATTTACATCCTGAAACAAATTAAGAACTGCGTGAGTCATCTTTAGATGAACGTCACACCACACTGTTTGCATTAAATGTAAGGCCCAGGACAACCTTAACACTCCACTTCAACTCCCGAATTTCACACGAACGCATTCGTTCGGCCCTGTAATCTTGAGCTGAGACTCAAACCGGATAATTATAGAGCCCTGCAGCAGATGACTGGAATCATGTATCATTATTAGGGATTGAGCGTAATGCACCATACAGCCAAAACAACTTAATTATAACATGGATTTCAGCAGAATTTAATCTGATAACTCATAACATTAACAAATATTCCCATGGCCATTTTTACAGCTAGCATATAGTCAAGACGGATATATGGATGCACTAATAGCATGAACAAAGTCGAATTACACCCAATGTTAAAGCATTAGTTGGCCATTACATTTTTATACAGAAATGTGCAATGTGGAGCAGTTGAAAAAGGTTGGTTATTGTGTCTCATGATATATTGTATGAGAAAAATATTTCCTCTTGTGTGTTCTTGTGCGTTCTGCATTAGTATAAAACTCATACAGGTTGGGTAAAACATGAGGGGGATTACATTATGAACATATTTTGATGAGCTATGACTAAGTCTGGTCATATGAAGACTTTGATAATACAATTACGGTCACGTTTGCTTTGAGTAAGAATACTTGAAGTGACTTTTACTTTTACTGTAAGGGCCAGGTGGGATATTGTCTGGAAGAACCGACTCTGTCCTAGTTTCTGCTGTTGAAGCACATCTCACACACAAGTCAGTGCAAATTGTTAAATCTGCGTGAGGAAATATTCCAGAAAGCAATGGATTCTTATAGAAATGGCTGGAATTCATCCACAAAAGTCTACAGCGAAGTGGTTAATGTGACTGCGCCTCAGACACTTTGTGCACGACGCAATAAAAGAAGGTTAGAGAGAATTCTCATTTTGGCTCCCTTTAATAAAATAAATGCATGATTCTAGATATGACAATGCAACTTTATTATAACCCGTCCAAGGCCTGCAAGTCTTTGCCCTTCAGCTCAACCACTGATCTTCTTTCATATTTGGAACCTCAAAAGCTAGATGTCCCGTTGGGAGTCTCAGTGTGAGCTGAAGAAACAGTCCAAACAAGCAGTTCAAGAGAGCCAGAGTCAAAAGCCTAGTCCAAAAGGACGGTCTGGAACAGCAGGTGCGTCTTACAATGGTGCCAAAAAAATGAAGACAAATGGCAGGACATCAAGACACAAGAAGAAACCCAAAACAGCCAGTCTACTGCAAAATGCTTTCAATCAGGACACAGCCTCCACAGGGGAACAGCTACCAGCAGTAAAGCAGAGTGGTCATCCATCTGCACTTAAGTCAGACAATCCAGGAAGCTCGTTCGTCTTCCTTTTAATATCACTATCTTATACTTCATAAGCGAAACACGTTAATGTTAGGTGGTTTCCATTTCAAACGCGCTATTGTCAACATGCACTCTTCTGCCTGCAACTTACACATCCAGTTTCGTGGACATTCACACAGAGACCAGTCATCAGTCGGGGCATTAGTCATTGCACAGCATTTGACCATTGGATTTACAAAAATCTTTTCAGGTTTAGGAAGTGTTTCGACGTTGCATTTGTTGTAGACAAAATTCCGCAAAAGAAAACATCTCCCTTTGCATTGAGGTTCGCAGACGTCGTTTATGCTCAGACAGGAACATTAGTTACACGTTAACGAAAGTTGCAAAAAAAGTAAATCATAATCAAAGACCCCTAGCTCTGACGTTTTTCTAACATTTCAAGAGTTTTAGTAAGATATTTATATTTAATTTGATTTAAATATAACCCCCTGTAGTTGATTACAAACCCCAGTTTGGGAAACCTTGATGTAATATAATGTTTAATAAACTTTCCATAGTTAATAACAATGAACGGAACATATTTCCTTAAGATTATCCTATTTAAATCAATGCGATAATAAAGTAATGACAAAAGTAAATTAATAGTAAATAAAAAGTAGACTGGATACATTACTTAAAATGTGCAATGTCATGGATTATGCTGATTAAGTAATCTACTCAGCTCTGCTACGATATTTCTATGCCAGAAACAGTTCGTAAGAGTAGCATGCTAGTACATGATTCTGAAATCAGCAAGTCATTTGCTTCAGTGCTATATTAGTCAGCCATTTTGAAGATTAAAGAGTCTTTATAAATATCACAGTTCTATATCCAGTCTATTTTTAAAAAGTTAACGTTGAAACGTTACTTATGCGATAGTAATTTGTATCTGCAGTGTAAATGCATTCATTGCAACTTTAAGCTGCATTAAACAGTCTGCATGGATACACCCAAAAGCCTCTTCAGATGCAGCTTCTGTGTCACTTCTGCAATATAAAGATGGGTTTTGTTGAAAATGACTTTATTTGATCCATTTTTAAATCCGTTTTAAATTAAATATCAGCCACCCAAGTATCCACCCCAGACCACGGAGAAACAAGCTAACAAAAAAAAATACTAATTTTTAATCTAATTTATTCTTCATACAAGTTTTTGCTTCCAGCTATGATAAAAAAGGACAGAGTTACATCATGTCTTGTGGCTTTTTTGTGGATTTGTTTAGATTTTTTCAAAAAAGTTATTATGGTTAGTGCTGAGTAAAATCCCTATATTATAACATTAGACAGAAAGAAAAGGTCTAAAGCTGAGAGAGAGAGAGAGAGAGAGAGAGAGAGAGAGAGAGAGAGAGAGAGAGAGAGAGAGAGAGAGAGAGAGAGAGAGAGAGAGAGAGAGAGAGAGAGAGAGAGAGAGAGAGAGAGAGAGAGAGAGAGAGAGAGAGAGAGAGAGAGAGAGAGAGAGAGAGAGAGAGAGACATAGAGAGAGACAGAGAGAGAGAGAGAGAGAGAGAGAGAGAGAGAGAGAGAGAGAGAGAGAGAGAGAGACAGAGAGAGAGAGAGAGAGAGAGACAGAGAGAGAGAGAGAGAGAGAGAGAGAGAGAGAGAGAGAGAGAGAGAGAGAGAGAGAGAGAGAGAGAGAGAGAGAGAGAGAGAGAGAGAGAGAGAGAGAGAGAGAGAGAGAGAGAGAGAGAGAGAGAGAGAGAGAGAGAGAGAGAGAGAGAGAGAGAGAGAGAGAGAGAGAGAGAGAGAGAGAGAGAGAGAGAGAGAGAGAGAGAGAGAGAGAGAGAGACAGAGAGAGAGAGAGAGAGACAAGAGAGAAGAGAGAGAGGCTTTAAGTAATTAGATAACGGCAAAGCCCTGGTGTGTGCATTAACCTAATTTTCAAAACTGCATTACTTTACAAAGTGCTGTGCCTATAAATGTTACAATGAAAGCTGCCAGGCTGGCACTTAAGATCAATCAATAACTATAAGTAATGTAAAAAAAAAAAAAAATACATAAAAGTGTAGCATATCAATGTGCAAGAGTGTAATGTAGAATCTTCCAAAATCAGTTATTATCAACATACTGTAGTATTATTACCATAACGAGTAACACTTTATGGGGTGGAGAGAGACATTCTTAAAGTCATAGTTCATTGAAAATCATTGAACCGCCTTCATGTCGAATCCCTTTCTTCTGTGGAACATTTTGATAAATGTACAATGAAATGAAAGTCGGTGAGGTTAAATATCGTGCTGAAAGAAAGAATGGAAAAGTTTTGAGTGAATGTTGCCAGCGTTGTAATGTTTTTTATGTGAACTATGCTTTGAAATCCAGTCATATGAGTCCCTGGGTAATACAGCGTCTATCACAGAGGCTTTGTTGACTTGTTCCAGAGGTGACCTTTGCTGTTACAGTCCAAGAAAATCTTGAGATAAACAGTAACGCCGTGTAAGAAACTGCCATCAGTCCATGAAAGAGAAGATCGGCTGCTAGTTATTGCTTTCTGTAGACAAACAAATAAAACGTCCAAAAGAGGCCTGAAAGCCACACTCTATTAAACCGGAATGTATGATCGCATCTAACGTTACGACCTCTCGAAGGATCAATACGGTAGTGTGTGAGTCTCTAAAAGGATCTTTTTTAAACGCGTCTCACATGAGCGCTGCTCTTCAGGATCAATGGCGCTGCTCAAAATGTAATTTGTGATCCCCAACACGGACAAGATGAGATTATCAGGGCAAATTGATTTTCTTGTTGGACACGACTCGGCCTGGGAAGCGCTTCAAGAAAAGTGATGAAATTTTCAGACAGCTTTTCCTAATCTGAGCACATTCTTGAGGCGCGCATGGAACAAGATTATTGCCTTTCCTCCAGCATGGTGGTTCATTGACTCAACATCATGTGCAGGCCGTTTTATTTCAGATATCTGCTGCGTCTTTTGTTCATAAATCAGTTTGATTAGTGATATCTCTTACCGTGCATGTCTCACATCCTGGTAAAGAGCGCATAAAGGTATATAATATCGATAACAATATTCTAATGCATTATTTAAGCATATGAAAAAGCATATATTATATGATTTAACCGAATGCTACTACTAATAATTGAATATATTAGTACAAAGTTATTTGCCATTAGGTCAGTATCGGGCTGTTATCCACTGTAATGATGTCTGAGCATGTATTTAAATACCTAGTGTCTCACCTGTGCTGATTTCTGCTCTTCCCAGGTGAGCTGCCGTGTTTCTGGAGATGAGTGAAGGGTCTCAGAGTGTTCCTCAGTAAACTGGCCTCAGACGCTTCCTCCAGCTTCAGCTGCGGTATAAGGTGTCCAAACGCCATCTCCAAAACCCTCCCGTCTCCTCTCTCGGTCCTCGGATGGAGAGCAGAAACCCGAGTTAGTTCCGAGCAGCTCAGCTGTCATTCAGAGTTACAGATCTTCAGCGCACAGAGGACTCGGGACATATTTTCCTTCCATGGCGAGAGAGCAAGCGACGAAACACCGGCGTGACGCTCCGCTGACTCCTTCACGAGCTTTTCCGCCCGTGAATAAGAGAAGAGCACTCCGTCGGGCGTCCTCGGGATTACCGGGAAAATTAAAGGAGCGTGTCAGGCGCGGAGCTCACCGGCGCGCATGCGCGTCAGCATCAGGTGCGTGAAATCGAATATAATTTTACAGGAAATAAGTTGTTTTTAAAGGGGGTAAAAATCATTAATGTGACGTTTAATGGTACGTTGATACTAAAAACACACATCTTTATTTGAACCTATAACAAACGAAATAGAATTTGACAAAAGATTACGTATTTTTCATGTATTTTTATTTATAATGGCATATAAAACGTCACGTGTATGTCATTATAACTAAATAAAAAATAAATAAAATAAATAATAAATACATTTTAGCAGATTTCAAATGTACATGCTTTGTCTTCCATGAAAACGGATTAAATAATTGGATTAAAAATAATTAAAATGACGCACTAGATTTTTGTTTAAAAAAATAAAAAAACAAACAAGTTTTTTTACAATCCTAATTAAACTGTTTAAGCCATTCAATTTGTTCAAAGTCAAATTGCAAAGCAAACCTCATGAACTTCATTCTATTTATGACAAAAAGTTTATATCACAGAAAATATTTAAAAATATTAATCTGGAAGACAATTAAAAGTAATATGCAGCAGAGTGTGTCAGTAAAATATTTTATTTTTTTATTTTATTATTTTTTTTTTTACATCATGCATATGCTAAATCTAGATATATTAAAGTAATCAGAAGTTTGTAGTATTTTTTTTTCTTACAAAGTTTTCTGTAATCCAACTTTCCTTCCACACAATTTCCTCTCAAATCCGTCACTAACCTCAAAAAGTATAATTAGGATAAATTTTTCAATGTACTTTCCACAAATGGGCCACAGGTCTCTGGTGACAGCTCACTAAAACTGAGCCATTAATCTTTGGAAATGTAAGACTGTGAAAGGAGCCGACCCACTGAACTCAATGAACGGCTGGATTTCCCTCATCTGACAGAACCGCATTCGTATGAACACAGATGAGAGGTGAGCTGTTTGATGAACGCCGTCGGAGCGCTTTGTTGGCATGTAGGTTTTAAAAAGGAGGATCGTGCAGAACGGCTGTTAAATATAACATCCCATTAACTTCTCCATTTGACTTTATAGCTGTTGCGTAATTAGGCTCTGCAGACGGTGAAATGTGCTTTAATTTGGGTCACAAAATGTGATCTTCATCATCTATAGTGTCACAGGAGACAAAAGAAAAGAGATTGGAAGTGTGCAAAAAAAAAATATGCATGGGCATGTGAATATGAGACACAGTCATAGTTAGTAGTGATTCATAACTTTGACTCTTACTTGATTTATATCAGTGTTATTTTTTATCATATATTAGGTATATAGTGGCTTTTTTTTAATATTTTAAATTATTTTGCATTTTCATTTTTTTATTTTGAATTATAGTTGAAGTTATAATCATTTTGTTGTGTTTTCACTTTAAAATGTCAGATTTTGGGAAGTGTTTTCCCCATTCAGAGGTTTTGTAAATTATAGAGTGACAAAATGTTGAAATGTTAAATTCGCTCTATAAAATATTTTGTTAAATAATATGTCAAAAAAAACCCCACTTCATCCAGTGTTTAGACTTTTGTGCTAGAAACGTATGCATACTGGCGCATATTTCATTAAATAATGCCTCATTTGCATATTTAACCTGACATTTTAAGTCTAGCCTTAAAAGATGTAACTTTGGATTTTAGTAATATTATTAAATCTTGAAATGAATATTAACTGAGAACCATTAATGATCGGTCCATGTTAGCTAATTGCAAAGTGTCGCTTGTAATGTTTATATATGTTCTCTTTAACCCTAAAAGACAATGCAATGCAGTGCAAAAAAAAATCAATATGGAAAAATCCTATTCCTGGTATTAACCCAGAACGTTGCAAGTAAGGATTTCTATCTGTCTTAGAAAAGATAATTATCTCTTAAGAGAAGCTTAGTTGTTTATTGATTGATTGATTAGTTTATTTTTAAGCTTAAGCGCAAGAGACGTTTATTGACCCTTCATGTTATGAAAGAATAATGTACGAGACTATTTTTCATCAGTACTCATAGCCTGCATTCAACAGAACTGTCAGCCGGCACAACAGATATCGTTTTGGTTTTAACTGGTATTATTGCACTTTTATATCTGCTGCTTGGTTTATTTAAAACTTTGTCTAACTGGTCTGAAAATAGCATGTAGTAGGTGAACGTGGACTCAGTCTGACATTTCAAACACTAGGGAGCAGAGTTTGACAACAAATGTGCAGCTGAGCGAGCGACTAACAGGCCAGAGTTGGAGCATGGTAGACCAGAAAGTCATTTTAACCAAAGGAAATATATTTTGATGAATATATATTCATTGCATTAGTTTAAATGACATTTGCTGTTGTTAAGCAAGAATGTAACTTAACTGTTTAAAGCGTGATTGGGGTCGTAGGTGTACAATATAAAGAAATATAATGCATTTTTACATGTAAATATTCTCTCAGTGTAGCGATTGTGCAGCTGTTTATTATGCATTATGTTCGAGCTCAAACGTTAACATCATTAGCCGCTGGAACAGATCCGCATTTGCATGTGTGCAAGACTACTTTGATAAAACGGTGTTAATGCTTCGACAATATCTGCTTTTTGGCTTCATCAGAAGAACTTCGAATAATTTATAGCCAGAGGTTTTATTTTTTCGCCAGAGCCTCTGAGACCGTAAACATAAACACAGCACAGTCGATCTCAACAGAACAGGGCTATTTATCTATAAATATAGATATTTATCATTTATCATGCATGCGTTTGCACACCTGGTATTTCTTCAGATTTTACATTATAGATGTGACCACTTGGGATCGAACCTTTGCTAATATCTGTCTAATCAAACATTAATCAACTGGATATATTAATATTATGAATTCCTGAAGGGAATAATTCATAACACACAAACATAATTCGGGTTGGCACAAACCGTATTTGTTCCTGGTTAATTTAAAGCATTTGAATTTGTCAGTTGTTTTATGCTTTTGCTTGCATAAATACACTGTTTATAATGTGTTGTGTGTGTGTGTTTGTGTTTTGAATGGACATATGGCCTTAAATCTTTCCAAATATGCCTATTTCCTACTAATCAGGAGGAAAACAATAGTGTATATGTCCGAAATCATAGCATTCGTGCCTGAAAAAGCTGATCTTCAGGACTGCTGCAACGTGACAGGTGAGTTCGACCTGGGCTAGAGGTAAACTTTGGAAAAGAGTTGAGAAACCAGGCCTAAATTCTCATCCGAATGCTTTAAAAGTTCAGTCGAATTGGAAAATGGTGCGTTTGAAAAAGTCCCAACAACAATGTAAATATCATCTTCATTTAAATGATAATTTGCTGAATCAAGGATGCATGAAACTGGAGTGTGGGAATGTTATGGCTGTCTAATGACATCACTTGTTTCCCTCATTTCACCGTGTCTACATAGCTCAAATCAAATGATAACATTTTTGAATAATATTTGAATTACACCCCTTATGTTTTCAGCATAATTTCCACATCGCTGATGTGCGGTTTCGCCTTTGGACTAATCAAATAATGGGCTGCCAAATAGCTTGTCGTTGAATATTTTATTTGCAAATGAAGTATTAATAACTCAGAGTCCGTAAAAATATACATTTTTTTTACTTGTAGAGGGACGTATTTACAATAATGGATCTTCTTCAAAATGAACAAACCGGTTTACAAAACTCAAAATGTGCGCAACAGCAAAGAGAAATGAAGATCGTGAGTATTTTCCCTTCGGTCTCACCAGACGAGGACTCTGAGGCAAATACAGGCCCGAGTTCCCACATTCACAAACAAAACAAAAACAACAAAAGAATCCCTCAAGATAACAGAGGAAAGCACAGTAAATGTTCAAATAAAGCTATGTGAACGAAACCAAAAAAAGACGGAGAGGATGTTGGTCATATTTACACTTACATATTCAGCTGAATACAGGTATGAACACAGAAGCAAAGCATTCCCGATATCTGACCTTTAGGCCATAACATGCAATCTCTTTGCTTTTCCAATGGAAAAGAATTCCCTTTTACACCCCTCGAAGTAACACATACTGCTACGGTTTCTAAGAGGAGTCGAAGGAGCCTTTTTAGACGTCTGACATTATTTTAATAACATCCATGTTGGGTAACAATGATCGGTTAGAGGCTACATAGACAGTCAATAGAGCGTTATCTCAAAAATACATCGCAGATGGACCTTAACTCATTCCCTGGATTGAACTCCCATTCAAAACCCGGTGTCCTCATGCAACGTGAGCACCACTTCAGATGCTTTGGCGGCTCTATGGAAGTGTGTACATACACTGATGGTTTCTAAACACCATGCCGGCTCTTTAACAGTGTTGAAATAAAAGCCACTAAAGAGTAATTGTCTGAGGAAATAGGCCGGTTCTTCTTGCTGGGGGACACTGGGGAGGGCTCATAAAGGAATAAAAAGCATCTTAAGTGCCTGCATGTAAGAACGGACCTGCTGGAAGGCAAGCTTTCAATCAGATTTTCTGGTAATAAAGTAGGCCGATCTTGGCTAGTTTGGAGCTGTAATGTCCAAAAATAGAAAAAATAAACATGTAACAATGGCTCTGTTCGAAAAACCTACAGAGCTGCCTATTTAGGCAGCATTTTAAAGCATATAAGGCTGTTCCGAAAGGTTCTGAGATACCTTACAATGGCAGCATCACCAATAAGCTCAAATAAATCTAATTAAAATGTTCAGTTTTCAATATTCGTTTATTATACAGTTTTCAGACTTGGAGACTCTTCACCTATGTAGGCAGTAGACAGCAAGGCAGCATTTTATAAATTGCAATCACCTGATCCATTTCAACCAGAAAAAAAAACTTTAATCCAAGATGGTGGAGTGTAGCTTGGCAACATCTTACCCCAAGCTCTACCAAGATCATAACACTCAAAATTATTGTATCCTCTGTTGATGGTGTTCCACATTAGTCTTGTAAGTTTCCATTTAAACATTCTGGTTCCAGAAGTAAAAATCCCACTATTTTTGTGTTGCTTTTCTTGCATTATGTAAACTTTTAAAATGTCATTCATGATTCTGTTAAGAAATCTTCAACAGAGAATTACAACAAGCAAACTGTGCCAAATAAACGTTTTAGCTCCCATCCAACTGTTTGAATATTTAAATATATAAAGTATCACTTGAATATATTTTTGCTTCAATCAAAGTTTTTAATGTTATTTACCTCGTAACTGGTAAATGTGGTTTGTGGCTTTTAATGCTTGAATGAAGACTTTTTCAAAATCAGTCTATGTGAAAATCACTTCAGGAGCCAAGGACACTGAAAGTGGACTGGCACTATCGCACTCAATTAGGATGCTAACCTTCGAGCCAGCTACCTATACAGGCAGTAGACAGCAAGGCAGCTCAATAGGTTTTGGAACAGAGCTGATATTTCAACACAAGAAGAGTAACTGCCTACAAAAAAGCCATATTGTGAAGGCCCAATTGGGTTTCGTCTCACTCTCTGTTGTGGGGGTAGAGGTACTAGAGAACCTCTGTAGGGTTTGGACCCTGTGTTCTCCTTACAATTCCCATCATTCACTCCCCACTCTTCATGACAGCCCATCCATCACACTTACTGACAACAGTTCAGCCAGCAACACCTCCTACACCGCCTCGTGGAGAAAGCGGCTCTGGAGAGCACGTCTCGAGTGTGTCTCTATTTATGAGGTCGTGTTAGGCTGTGTACACTTGGGAAGTAGTGTGTGTGTACACTTGGGAAGAAGTGTATCGGTGTGTATCAAACACAATTGCTGGGAAAGTAAGAAGAAGCCGGCGAACTGGCATAGGCAGCATTCGGCTACATTACAGACTGCAACCCTATAAGAATGACAAACAAGGTTGGCACCTACATTTGAAAGTGGCCTAAAAAGAGTGTTGTATGCTTGCTTCCTCACATGGCTTTTCCTCTCTTAAATATTAAGGTCCATCAATGGCAGATATATAAGTAGCCATTAAGAAGGAAATGATTTTACTTATTAAAGGGAGCTTAGCGGGTCAGGGGCTACAGTGACCAATTATTACTCTCTGAAAATGCATAATACCTCATCTACATCTTTATTATGGCCTATAACCCCAATCTTCAACTGATAACTTAAAGGATATCGTGTGCGTATATTTATCTGTATGTACAATATAAAACAGCATCATGACTACAGAGTGTACATTATTCGTGGGGCTGTGTTTGGTCAGCCTCTTTGTGCCAGAGCGCTCTCTCTCTCTCTCTCTCTCTCTCTCCGCTGTTTTACACATGGCTTCCTTTTTTTTTTGTCTGGTACATTGCAAAGAACCAAGGACAAAAGCAATCTCGGGGGAAGAATTCACTGTGAAGGCACACAAAACAGGCAACTTGTCCATTTCGAATTTCACAAATGCACCAAGCAAGGTCTTCCCAGAGGCTTCGAGACACCGCTAATGGAGAGGGTTTTGACAGCGCTTGGCGGAGGAAGCTGCGGGGCGACTGGCACAAAGAGCCAGCCATCTTGAAACAGCCTGTTGTTAGAGGGTCCTAGGAGAGTCCTGGGACGGTACCGTGGTGCATATATGAACTAGAAGGAGAGTACCGCAAATGCGCACACACTAGTTTCACACACTCTCTGTACATAAGTCCCTGTTATGGCATTCCCTTTCATTTACTTGTCCACAGTACTGTGAGATTATAGTTCAAAGTTACTTGTGCCTCGTATGCTATTATGCAGTACCGTTGGGTATTCGAGAAAAAAAGGAAGAAATAAATAAAAAACAAAACTATCTTGGACTTATACACATTCATAGTATTTGTGACAGGTTTTGGTTTCAGTATCATTGGAAATACAGCTGTAACAAATATACCGCAGTCGGTATGTAATACAAACTTAAGTCCATTAAACGCTAAGGATGCCATCCGAAACCAGACCGCAGACTTTCTGTCAAGGACGTACCGTACACTCCATGTATATACACAGATTTAACTGCAAAAATTTGTATTGGTGCGTAGAGAGCAGTTGACACGCAGGGGGAATTCACTAAGGACCAATTGCACTCGCCGATGGCGTTGTTGATTTTTCACACGTCTTGTTTTTAACACCCGATTCATGAGTGGAATTGTGCAAATCACTGGCTGCAACACTTTGCGCGCAGCTATAATGCAGGTCAGTTCTGAGCGCTAGATTGTGAAGAATACAGCAGACTGCCGCAATCTGGTGTACTTTACTGGGAATGTACATACAGCATTGCAAGGCACCTGAAACAGTAATTAAAGTGCGCTTGACTGCATGATACTTTGGCATATATTTTGATAGCCTTTCGAGCAAATGTCAACTAATTCCCTTTAGACTATAAGTAGTATGTTAGATTAGGATTAGGGTTAATTTAATACGTTGATGAACTTGCAAAGTTACTTAAAATCAGTTGAATGTCTGTTAGGGGACCATCAAAATAAAGTATTAACTGATATTAAACAGCCTAATACGCTAATGACTGCTAGTTGACATATAATTGCAAAGTTACTTGTAGCTATTGGACGTGGACCACCAAAATAAACAACTTTTCCTCCAATCAATACGCCTGTATAGGTCGTTTGTCCAAAACCCTGTAATACGGGTCAGAGCGTAAAAAACTACAATTGCACCCCTATCGGCAACAGGACATTAACATTTTTGTTTTGTACTCTTTTATCTGCATCATAAATCATTTTTTGCGTAGCTCAGTTGTTAGTGCGTTGCTTTACACGATGTCATGTGATCATACTTGGGCTTGATCCCAGAGAATGTGGCCATAAATTCACGATTTTGCATTATTTCCGTAAGGGAGTGCTTTGATGTGGTCATTCGTAAAAATGACACCTAGTAAAATATATTCGAATTGTCGTGAGATTGGTGTAAAAAGTCCACACGTTGCATTCAAATAAACTCACATTTTGATTGGCAATGACAGTCATATTTCATTTCATGATGATTACTTCGTTCTCTTTTATGCCCATTAGAGGGCGCTTACCTTTAAAACGTAAATATAGGTTGTAATAAGGTGCTTGCACAAACGACTTATTGGGTCATTTTTTGTTGGAGGACAGACTCACCTCATAAATGTTTACCAGATAGAAGGCTCTTTATCCATTACCATTTGATAAATTATCGCTGCTAGAAAGACATAGATACAGTCTCTTATATCGAATTTCTTTTACCATATGCATCTGTGGCCAGTAATAGCAAAACATTAGCAGCCTAATGAAAAGATACAATATCAGCCTAATTTACAGAGAAAAAGTGGGTTTTCGCAAAACCAGTGACAATGGCATTATTTAAATACAGTTAAATGGGTGTTTTTATGAAATATAGCGTGCTAAGGTAGCGAAAGCGTTCTGTGGATTCGCCCCACAGTGTGTTGTTACATGATGACTGAACTGTTAAAGTCTCTCTGTGCCGCTACATGGCATCATCCACGTGCTGAAATGTCCATCGGGGACCACTTCGCTTCTTTTTAGTGGTTTGTTAAGGTATTGGTAGGATTTGCTTTGATTTTGAAATCTGAGCCACAGTTGATGTTGCATTGCATTCTAGGAAAACTGAATGGGAATGAGAAGAACGGTTCATGTTCCCAGAGCCGCCCCCCTCGCCTTCGACAGGAACAACAGGTTCTTCGATAATATCCTTCATTTCTCTTCAGAGTCCACTCACCATCATGTTTCATTAAACCCGGCCTGCCCTTGGACCTTTAGCCTCTTTGATGCAATAAATAAATAAACTGCACTTGGGGAAATCTTTCCACCCCGCTGCCCACAAAGCCTTCAAGAGCTCCAAAAGTGAAAGCAAAACAAATAATGTGAAAAAGGGTCAGACTGTGCCATGAGATTTAAAAGAAGGGGAGGGAATCAAAGAATCAGAATAAAAACTCTTGTTCTTCAGTTCCTCCCTTGTTCTCTTTTAATACTTCAGAAGGGGGCAACCACTGTGTATTTTCCCTTGTAAATATGCATTCAACTTTTTAGATTTTATATGATTGATTTAATATATATATATTTTTAATTATGCTTTTATTTGTTTGTGTGTATTTAATTTTTCCAATCGTAGTTGCAACTTTTGGAAGAGTCACTGTGGGTGTCTTGTACGGAGACCGCACCAGGCCGCGCTTGCTTTACTCTCTACACTGTCTGAAAGGCCTTGCTTTGAGCAGGGACCATGACGCCCGCCGGGATGGACATGCCCACGGGAGGATTGGGGGGTCTGAATTTCGGGGTGGCCGGGGGTTCAGGGGTTTTAGGCACGACCTGCGTGTAGGCCGGGGGAGACTGGGGGAACCCATGGGGCTGTCCGTTCTCCTTGAGGGCGGCGACGGCGGGTGGCCGTGGACGCTGGCTTCGGGGAGCGCTGTTGTGCACCATGGACTGTGTGGAGGAAGCACCGGAGCGAGAGCTGCCAGAGCGGGACGAGGAGAGGGAGTTGGGCTTCACCAGCTTGGCTTTAGGAGCTTCTGCGTCCTCTCTGCAAGAGTAATAGAAAGATGGTTACAGATGTCCAAAACACAGGTACATTAAAATGAAGGCGATTAATCAATCAGTCAATCAATCAGCCATTTTCACAGAAACAAAAACTAGTCTAGAAGTGTAGTCTCGACCACCATTACCAAGATTAGACGTCAGTGATTGAGGTTGCAGAGAGCTTTCTTACAACAAACTTCCTCCAGTGTTACAAAAATAAATGTGCTAAACTGGGATAATATTCCACAACTGAACATAGCGAGAGATTCCACTGTGGCATGACAGTAAACGTGTACAGGAACGCTCCCTGTATGTTTGACTGTGCATAATTCAGAGATACTGTGCAGCAGTGGTTTGTGACTGCATTATTGATGTGGACACAAACAGTAAAGTTCTGTCACTATAGACCTTAAAACAGCTGTGTGATGTATTATGAAGATTGTCCTGAAGACAATAGGAAGAGTGAATACTCAAAAACAGTCTCTGCCGCGGGGATATTACGAGCTAAAGTAGATCTATAAAAACACAATCGATCCTGAGATCTCACCTGATCTCATTAGGCGTCTCCTCTTCCTCGTATTTCTTTTTCTCCTTCTTGCGGAAGACCAGCCAGATGATGAGAATGAGGAGCAGAACGCCGAATGAAACTCCAACCACGGCTCCAGCCACTACACCCATGCCCCGCACATCTGCACACAGCAGCACATCTGTCAGTCCTCATTACACCGCACCACATCTACATAGTAGAATACTAAATGCAGTTATACATAATTACAGTAGGGTGCAAAAGCGTGATAACACAAGTGAAAATGCTAATATATGCAAGCTTTTTTGGTTGCACTTTATTTTAAATTATGTACACTTGTACTTACAGTATACTTACCTGAGAAAGTTCTGGTATAAGGTAACTACATGGAGTCAGAGTTAGAACCTAGTTATTGTAATTACTACAATAAGTACATCTTTTTTACACAAGGAACATCACTGTAAAATAAAGTGCTACCCATTTATTTCAAGACATATAAAAAACAGCTGTAAATAAAGGCAAAAAAAATGCATCAAATGATTTTCAATCTAAGAATCTGATAAAAATCTAAGAATAGAATTTTTGGTAATACCAAGGTAATGCGACCTCATTGGTTGTTTAGCTTGATTACTGAATGAATCAAGCTAAAGGCATATTTTATACAGTATATGAAAACGTAAGCTTTTAAAATCACGCTGCTGAGTGTCCGTATAAGTTTACTGTCATATTGGCCTGCACTACATAAATAACATTTACTGAGTGCATCTTTAAGAGCCATTAATTTTTGTTTGACAAAGAGCTTTTGATTTGTTCTGTTTAAATGTTATATTAGCAGGGGAGCCCATATGGTAGTTACACTTTATTAGTGTTCTCATGAGATATCTTGCGAGTGAAACTGAATTAGGCAGACCCAAATTAAACTTTGCCAGCCACAACTGTGAAATGCCTCTTTCACATAAATTCTCTTGATTTCCTGTGTTGAGAAAGACTAGCACGAGGCCTGAGTGCAGGACAGTTGTCAAGTGTTTATATAACTCTCTCAATCTTTTCCTCTGGTGAGCATTAAATTCTTCCGCCTCTTCCAAAACCATTACACACAAACACTGAAGGATGGCTGTTTGAACAAGACTGATGACAAATAGCCACACTCTGGCTTTCTGTAGTTCCCAGTGCTCAGTGAATGTGTGTGTGTGTGTGTGTGTGTGTGAGCGAGGGAGGAAAAAAAGGTGAACGTGGAAATTTTTTTTTATAATTTTTTTTTTTATAAAGAAAGCTTGTTTTAGCCATAAAATGAAAAAAAAATTGTAATTGTATTGTATAGTAAAATTTTTTTTTTTTTTTTTTTTCTCATAATTCTGAGATTATATCTCACAGAGAAATATTAAAATGGCAGAAAGAAAAAGATGAGACGAAAAGCTGTATTTTATTTTGTGGCAGAAAAAATACCTATATCTTATATCATTTCATTTATTAATACGTTGTAAACCTAAAAACAAAGTTGCAATTACGAGTGAATTTTTATTTATTTATTTATTTATTTATTTTTGGAATTTGTAAAATAAAAAGTTTCCATTTGCCAATTCTTTTTTTTTTTTTGCCAGATACAAGCTCAAAATTGAGGGATACGCAATCGGAACTGCTAGATGTACTCTGAAAAGAAACAATCGATCAATCAAAAATGAAACGATTTCAATTGTTCCGAGATGAAACAATCACAATAACTTAAACTTTAAACACATGAACACAAGTCAAATAAAACCAGCCAACATTTAAGCTGTGTGTGACGAAACCCTGGTGTCACTCCCATAATAAAAGGCAGCTCTCTGCAGCGTGGAAACAGCCTCCATCCATCACACTGAGGCTGTAGCTCCAACCGCTGACTGATCTGAGATCAGAGTATCATAACATCCACACTAATTACAGCCGTCTGCGGCCCGGGGCACAGGCTGACCTCAGAGCAGAACTCACATTGCATCGTGACCTCGATGATACAGTTCTCCTCTCCTACATCGTTGCTGGCGGTGCACTTGTAGACCCCGGAGCTGTCCTGCGTCAAGTTCCTCAAGGTCACGATCTCTGGGTTCTTCAGATCTGAAAATAGAAAGCAATTCTGAAATGCAACTACTTTGTATTTTTTTTCAGCCACATAAAAGCCAGAGCGATGGCGACATTTTAGTTGAGTTAACTACAAAAATTATCAATATAATCAATATAATATAGACATAATTACAATATTATATGAACAAATTTAGTTAACAAATGTAAAAAAATTTGCTATTGATTTTACTTTATATTTATAATTAAGTCCACACTTAAATTCAGTTTCACTATGTATTAAATTATACATCTATTCATGACTAATATATATATATATATATATATATATATATAGGCACATCGAATCAAAAGTTAGAGTCAGCATGATCTAATTTCCAGGTCTGCCTCTATCCATCAATAACAGATGTACTGAACTTTATTTAAATGTAGGTCACAACACAGCAGAAACTATCTGATCCATTACATCATGACTTTAAAGGGTTAAAACCACCGCTGTTCCCTTAAAAAGAATTAGATATAGACGTGTTCTGTCATATTTTGAAGGTTTTTTTTCCATATATCGGTTGCTCAAGGACACCGGCGTTAGCAGTGATACCCATCTTTTACTACTTCCTTTACCACACCGCTACACAGGCTCCAATCAAACAGAGTGTTTTAATCAAGGAGCGGAGTGAGCGTGAGCCCGGCGCAGCGGATGAATCAATGTTTGAGCGTGTCAAGGTGATTCACGGTTCTGCTGAGCTCCAGCCGACGAGATGAACGGTGAATGTTTTCCTGTGTCCTGAGAACCGAGAACCTCACGCGTGTCTTCAGCCGGAGCGATTCAAGAGCCTCCGCTTTCGTCCCTGCCTCCCTGTCCCATCATTCCTCTCTCTCATCCCCTGTCTGCTGTGAATTGAGGGGCGGTGGAGAGTTTATCGGCCAAAGAAAGCTGATTAGAGCGAGCAGGTGGTCATTGATGAGGCTGGTTAATTGTTGAGTTTGGGTGAGGGTCTGACTGCGTACGGCTAAATAGATTGTGAAACAACACGCGGCTCTGATGATCTGGTGTCAGCAGGAGTAATCGTTCTGAATCAGCGCATTACTCTGTCCCATCTGCAAAGCCATATTACGATCGAATTTGTGTAGCTCTTGCACTTTTGTTGTTTTGTTTTCCCAAGCAGAACCCAATGAGATTGAACTCTAATGTAATAACGGCCGAAGACTGTTGAACATCTTGAGCTGCTGTATTTTATTATGTAGTTGACACATTGTTTAGTCATTTTTTAACCTACCCAAGCTCTGTATGAAGCATCCCAGACATGGGCGGTCTAACTGAAATTTGTGGTTCTAATTCTGTACAAAAATGCAACAAAATGACTTAAAAATTAATTAATTAAACATGAATATAAAATTAAAAGCTATACTAGTATCTCCATCATACTGAAACAGTACTGATGATAATTATTTAAAATAATATATTATATTATTCATAGTATATTAAAATATAATAATATCATATTTTTGCAAATATTGTATATTCACAAAATGCAGTAAATCATGATATTAGAATTATTTCCGAAGGATCCTGTGACGCTGAAGATTACAGTAATAAAGCTGAACATTACATTTAAGATATATTCAAATAGAAAAATATTAATATTAATTTGTAATAATATTTTGCAATATTACTTTTTTTACTTTAGAGTAGCCTTTGAGCAGAACTGAATCGAGGGCATGTATGACTAAACAGATTTTGCCCGTGCTTTCGATCGTACAGCATTTACGGTTATTTTACCACACAGCCCTAACGCACAGAGGCTAATATCAATAGAGCTGCTGAGATCTCTTCTAATCCCATTGTCTGTGTGCCATGCAACGTCTGCAACAATCAGCACTTCTGGGCAAAAGCTACTCGATGCCTTTGCTAAAGTGTGGGAAGTTCACGGCATCAGATCTTTCGAGATTATTATTTGAGACAGTCAGCAGCAAGGAACTGTACACACCAGAATAAGTTATGATACGCTCTGGTCTCATCCGCCAGGCTTTGGGGGTGTTTGACTCACCGATGAGCGCGAGGGGAGGCAGTTTTCCCACGCTCTTGCTTTTATCCAGAACTCTCTCCCATTTGTAGTGAATGGGGTCGGATCCGTCTGAAGACTTACAGCTCAGTTTCACATCACTGCCCTCCAGAAGCCTGCCATCCATCCAGCAGCGGGGTTTAGACGGCTTCACTGTGAACGAGAAAATCTTAAGTTTACTAATTAGACATTTAATATTTATATCCCAAACAGCTTGCTTTGGAATCCACAGGTGCAAAACTTCAAGGATCGACTTAATTGTAGGTTTTATTCAACATTATTATATATTATATATATATGAATATACATAGTTTGACACTATACATATGTATACTACACACACACACACTTTTTTTTGCATGCAACTCATCACGGTGCTAGAAAAATAGTATAATAGAAAGATAATATTTTGATGTTTTGAAAAGTCATAGCACTATGTATAATCATATTTTAGTGAAACGTTAAAAGATTATGTTTTGAGTAAAAGAAAAAAGAGCGTAAAATCTAAAAAAAGTCAAAATGACAATAATTAAGTCGTAACAAATGCAAGATTAAAGTTATAATATTTTGCCAAAAGGCCTGGATTGGGAGCACTGGGAGAAATTAATAGCAGAATTAATAGCATACATGCTCCCAGGAACAGCATGCGCTCATGTCTTAGTACACCTGTATTTTTAATATAAAACAAATCCCCAGCTTTTAAACAATGTAGTCTTACAATATTATGTTTTTTATGCTCTTCAATGTTTCGTGACAGAGCACTGTATCCACATCAGTTAAAGCGGCATGAGAATCAATCATCTTTTCATTTACAATGAGGCATTCACTTCATTAAATGATACTGTTTTATGCCTTCCAATGTATAACTTGGAGGAAGAATGCATGTATTTGTATTTTGTGATAAAACTGATAGAACTGCTGTTTGCGTATACAGTGTCAAACAATATAAAGTTTGACATGCTGAAGCAGTACTTCTTCTTTCTTTCTTTCTTTCTTACTCTTTTTATTTCTTTCTGACGAAACTAAAACTTGCAAACACAGCACGCTGGATTTTTTGGGAAGGGAAATCGATATCAAATAGGCAAACGATCTGAACTGTGACGTTTGGGAGGCAGGGGTCAAGTTTTGTTGTCTTGCTTTGAACTCCCTTCTGACCTTACGCAGCACATCAGAATCAACACAGAGGCCAAATCAAAGATCTCACTGCCTCACAACAGTTACCAAGTGACCTCAGACCGGTCCCGCTGGCACCCTGCTTACCGCAGCACTGCTCTAAACTGTTCTGGGGTCAGTCAGACAGGCCTGTCCAAAGGGATTTGTCTGGAGGCCGAATGGCAGTTAAGAGACAGCCTATAGACCTCCGTGGCCCCTTTTGGCCCTACTGACCCTCTCTATAAACACACAAACATCAGGACGGAAACGGAAACCAATTCAGTGCATATACAGTATGTTTGTCTTTGGTGCACAGACAAAACATTACTTTATCTTAATGGCTATATGCAATGGTAAAAAATATGGAGGTTTCATAGTCAATTTACCCATTAATCTATTTATAAATGCACAGAAGCTTTAGCCACCTGAACAGAAACACTCCATATACTGCAGTTTATACTGTGCAGTGCATTTTTATGTGCATTTTTTTCTTTTAAAAATTCACATATATATATATATTTGATTAATTTTATCACATTTTAAATTACACCATAATTAAAAAAACACAGAAATACAATATAAAGTAGACTCCAAAAGCTCAAAATTGTGGTCTGAGAATTATGTGATATATTTAGGTGAACCTGTATCAGGATTAAGACTATTGGTTCAATTCTATTAAAACAAACATAAACCATAAAAAAGTGTCAAATATAAAACAATATAATATAAAACAAACTATATTAACTCGTTTTAATGTACCAAAATAACTATAATATTTCTAAATAATTATTAATGCTAAAAATTGTAAAATTGTAACAAAAAAAATAAATGTATAACAATATTTCAGTGATACTAATATAACACCGATCAGCATGAATTGATATAGTGGTGTTGCCTTGTTTTGTTGTTCACAGACAACAGTAAAATATTAATGCAAGAGTTCTGTGGACCTTATGTCATAAAATAATCAGCACACAAGATTTTTCACAGCTTCAGCCCCCTATTGGAAATCAATGGACACGCGGATGGACTCCAATTAAAACGATGCCCATTCATTTAGCTCTGATTCAGGAAATCTCCAGAAACAAGCAGAGCTTAGAGAGAAACAATGTTGCAGTCAATTTATTAAAGTTTTGAACCCACAGCCTAATGATTAATGCCTGTGAGACTTGCATAATTTACTAGGGCTGGTTGCGCCATAGTATTTATTGCTCCTTACAGACATACTGTATATAAATACAACACTATTTCCTGATTAGGTATCATATTTCATTGGGAACTTCGTTTTTACGATTAGTTATGTGGAAAAACTGAAATTCACTCGCAACTGAATGAATTTCAAGGCTGCTGTTTGATCCCTGAAGATACATGTATTGTTTGACTACGCATTACAAAAAAACGTACAAGCTACATTCTGCTTTAAGAAATAATGGTGCAACCATTTACTAGTTTTGAGTCCCAGTCCGAATCATTAATAAATTGGGTTTGAGTGTGAGAAGTTTATTAATGCCTTGTTTCATGCGCTCTTACAAGTTCACTTGATTGTGTCCGGATCAGAGCTGACTCATAATTTCAGTCCAAGCACCCCAGCTCTAGTTACTAAGCCTCTAGTGTGTCTAATTTGAGCAAGAACTTAAGAACAACTGGTGCAACCCTACCGTGATAATTTCCTGTCCGTGCTCAATTGGCAATTTCGATAAAATGGCAAAATACAGGCTCGAAACGGCACAATAATGTGAATATGTTTATAGAGTGACGGAGAGGAAAGAGCAAGAAGAGTAGCGAGAGAGACAGGGAGTGGAGAAGGAGGATTATGGGAAGGCAGTATTGAGCTAATCTTCTGTGATATGTTAATAAATGAGAGAAACTCTGGGGTGGAGGCCGGATTTACATCAATCCATCCTCCCATTTCTCTCTCTCTTTCTCTTTCTTTCAACTTTTCGCCAATATCCTGTCCCTCTGTGGCTAGCGTACTAATCTGTTAATAAAATGACTTAGGAAATAAAATTAAGACGTCATACATAACTTCAAACCGCTCGGCATAATCTGCGAGTCCTTGAAAATAGGAACTATGCACCAAGAGCATATGATAGAGATGAGGCTAAATAAAAAGAAACATGTTTCTTTCCAGTTCTTCTCTTGGCTGAGAGCTGTGGTGTCAGAGATACTGCGCTTGAATGACGGCTTGGAAACCCTGCGGTCTAATAATGGAAACCAGACATAGCAAAATATCAAATCATAAGAAGCTCATCTGAACCTCATTTGGGATGACAGTAAACTGTTTTGCGAGAAGAAGAGAAATCACATAAGCTCCTAATTCCGTCTCTTCTGTTTTTAAGAGATAGAGCTCAATCAATGTTCCCTCATCCAACCATTTCAAATTAACATCCTCTCCATTTACCGTCCAAAGTGAAGCAAACATCACCAGAGCTGAGAGTGTCTGGCCAGCGAATGCAACCAATCATATTTCTAGATTATGTCAATAATGGCCAAATTTGGTAATCTGAATGATCAAATCGAATCACAGCGAGGCTGGCTGATGGAGGAAACGATTGGGCGCTGATTCCAGGAAGATGAGCCTTACCCAGCACAATGAGGTTGACTTGGCTCCAGTGGTATTTGCCGCCGGTCTTGACCTTACAGTGGTATTCTCCAGAGTCGGTCAGCTGCAGATCGCTGATTAGGAGAGAGGCGTCTCCGTTCAGGTAGTCGCCCGCAAAGGAGAGACGACTGGCAGGGTTATCGTTAGTATAGACCTCGTTGTTGAAGAACGTGATGATCTGAAATGAGAGAGACGGAGCTTTGGTATAAATATAGATGAAAGAAATCAGTGGAATCAAACATATTTTAGTTGACGCCAAATAAAATAGCCTGAGCGGGATACAAATACACTCGGTGATAAAAGATGCATCACTCGCTGATGAAACACGGATCACAAAGTTCCAGTGGAAAAACTAATGACTCAATCCATTACAACCTTATTTTAATTTGTTTCAAATGAAATATGTCATCTGGTTTATACTGAAAGCAAAAGAGGTTGACTAGTATTAGGAAAGCGTATTAAACTTTTTACCCTAATTATGAAACTGTGGCTTTGTGATAGAGGTACATAAATAATACTTACATCAGACTTATGACTTAATAGATGCAGAAAACAGATAAACAATAAAACACTAACCTCTGGAGGATTTTGACTTCGGCAAGCAATCATCTACCTAAAAACCACAACGTGATGCTAAAAAGACTTATACACCTCACATATGCGCAGCATTTCTCTCTAGAATTTCTAATTAGAAATTACCTAGTAACAATAGCAGGCACATATCAACAAGCTAAACCAATCAGATCCTCCCTAACTAACGTTGGCCTAGCAACTGTAGTAGCCACAAATAAACATGCTAAAACACTCAGAATACTAACCGAAACATCTAATATCCAAACCCCCAAAAACCCACACAAAATGCACAAATTAACGGACTACATTGGATTTGTAAGTTGGTGAAACACTGGAAGACTTTGCAAATATGTATAAAAGCAGTATAACTTATTAAAACGAATTAGAGCGTGAGGGGAAAAAAAGAAGAAGAATTAGGGCGAATCAGATTATGAATAATTTACTGCCATTGTGTGAATAATACAAAAAGTTACTAATCTGATTATAAGCATTTGTGTAATAATGTAATTATAAGTACCTAGTTTTTGGATGGTGATTACATAAATCAGTTACTATTACAGTTACTAACTAACGGTTGAATTCAACGCCATCTGGAGCATTCACGGACCTGCTTTGACCACTTTAACCAGCATGGCAGATATATAGAAACAACTGCTAATGGGGCATCTATATCTATGGTAATGCTTTAATGGAAACTTCTCACCGGTTGTTTCTTTATTTTTTTTATTTGATGGGTACTCTGCGACAGCTGTACTGCTCTATACAAAAGACAAAAGGGTTTCTAATATAAGAATCTCTACCTGTACCGACTGCCATGGGAAAGATGCTAAATGGCTGTCGTACACAAACACAGCTGCCAACACACACATTCAGACACAGTTTGACGGTGACAGCCTCCTGAATGCCTGGGGTAAAGGACTAAACACTGATGCCACTACACATCAGCAGACCTATGGTCGGGTCCACCTGCTAGAGCCGTCTGCGATTGCTGCTCGTCGCACACACACACACACACACACACACACTACAGGATGATAGACAGGAGAAAACTCTGATGCGCTACTAATTTGCATTTCTGGCAAAACATCTGTGATTCTTATTGTATGCATTCTGTATCACTGGCAGTCATAACATGATGCTCTTTGTCATATTTATTTATGTAGATTACAAATGACAGCAGAATAATCTTCTCTAGCATAATCTTCTTGAACACGAGTAACATCTGAGTCATGGGGTTATGGCTTCACTTCAAAGAAAGAGTTTCTGTAATGTTAGCGTTAGCCAAGGAGGTGTAAAATAGCTGGAGAGAGCTATCCGTTAACATTTCCATTCATCACAAAGGCAGCTGCATGGATGTCATATAGAAGTCGCCTGTGTGAAGTACATGCTACAGGCTTAGTACTACGTGAACGCAAAGTCAAAGGCAAGTTTGCATTGCTGGGAGGAAGAAGAAGAAGAACAACAAGAAACTTCCTAAGCTGTTTCATAGTCACATAGTCTATTACCCAGACTATTAAAGGGTTTTGGGGTACTTTTTATGTACTTTTTTTTGTAGAACAGCTTAAACAAGCTAAGAATAGCAACCACCTAGCAACCACCAAAAACACCCTAGCAACTGGTTAACAAAACAACCCCAAGAATACCCCATTAACCACCTAGCAACAACATAGCAACCAATTAGAACACCTTTATAACCATCCAGCAAACACCTACACTGTCCTAGCAACAGCCTAGCAACTACATAACTTGATAACAACCACCCACAACATCTTAGCAACAACTCAGAACCTATCTATCTATCTATCTATCTATCTATCTATCTATCTATCTATCTATCTATCTATCTATCTATCTATCTATCTATCTATCTATCAAATAAATGCAGCTTTGGTGAGTACATATAATCTTAATCTAATTTTGAATGGGCTATCGGTGGAAAAAGATGGTTAAGGCATTTAAGGCATCTACCAGCAGGGGTTAACTTAGACACACTAACCATGTAAGCCTTGACCCATTGCCATTAACAACAAAATTCTTGAGAAGAAAACCCCTTAGAGTCCACAACACATTACTAAACAAGCTGTGGTTGAATGTTGACAAGCCGAACGCTTCTAGTTACACAGGCCTTACAGTGGAACAAAGGAATGACTTATTCATTATGCCAGGGGCTCGGTTTGATTCCTAATCAAATTTTCAGACATTTGATTTTAATTAACAGCGTCTGGAATGTTATCTTTCCATTAAATATTACATGTGATGGGCAACCCATCCCATAGGCTTCGAAGACTTCTTTTTAGGCCTTTCTGTCTTCTGAAATGAAATCTCAACTGATTACGAGCAGATCTGCGTTGACATTCAAAGAAAGGAAAAGATCTCTGTCTGTTATGTGGGGGAATAAAAAGCCTTATCGCAATCAGATAATTAAATTAATCTGAAAGTATATCGCTTGACTGGCACGTATTGACTCGCCCCTGATGAATTATGATGCGCTGATACATAACGGGTACCTAAACTCAAAGCTGTGTTCAAACAATGTTCGTTTCACAGTGAAGGATTCTCACTTCAGGCAGATAAGACGAAGCTCTTATCTGAATGTGTTTATGTGAGGGCGAAAAAGAAGAGAGATGGGTGAAACGTCTGTAAGGTGTACTGATACAGATGGGTATGTATTTCAAAGGGAGATTCAGACCCGTGACAGGACGGGAGAAGCACTGTGCTCACAAACCTGAAACCATGAAGGCAGCCATGCATCACTGAGACAGTTAAAACTAGGTGGTTGCTATGGTGTTTTGGATGGTTGTTAGGTTGTTTTGAAAGATTACATACATGACTGACAAAAAAATATATATATATATGATAAAAAAATCTTTAATGAAGGGGCGACTTTCACATTTCAGGGATTATAACTACATATTGGTTCACTGAGAACAATATATGTACAGCGAGGTGATTGGAAGGAGACCAGGATGACAGATGCACAAAAAATAAAAATAAAGTCATGTCCAGAGAATAAAAAAGTGAAACTGAAATAAAAATAAACAAAAGACAATGAGTGAAGACAAGACCAATTTTGAGAGGGGATGAAAAGCAAAAGATCTCTCACCACACGTTGTTTGACGTTGGGTTTCTGCAAGAGCCACTCGATGTCCAGTGTTTGTCCATTAGACTGCCAGAATTGGTGATGGCAAGGCAATGTGGCGTTGTCCCCGACAACCCGCTTCATCTCGGTCTGGGCCCCGGCCGAGAGTAAACTCAACATCACTGTAGAGAAAGAAGCATGCACATCTATGAGATCACACAATGGTATTATCATAAAATGTTATCACACAACACCTGCTACCGATGGTGTAAAAAAAAAAAAAAACTAATGTGAGATCAAAACATATTTTCTGAAACAACCATGCCATTTCAGCTGGCTTTTATATGTCTTTGAACTTTTTTTATTGCGACAACTCTCTAATGCTGTACCAGGTGCGCTACCAAGCAAGCTTACCATGTCCTAAAAGGTAAACATCTGGAGCTGGCTATGTGATGCAAACTTCAAAATCAATTTGTATACAAATCATGCACCATGGTAAAAGTATTTTGTGGTTGTAACATAGCATTGTGTAAGACTGCAGTGAATTGTATGTTTTTGGAGTTTTATAAAAAGCAGGAAGAGGGGCCTTTTTTCAATGCCCATATGTTGTTTTTCTGCGAAGATTAATTCAGGCATGCTATTCTAATGAAAAACCCTGCCATGCTAACCAGCCAAACCTTGGGGCAGAGAAAAAGTTACCTCAAACAATAATAATATATCCCATTTTAAAAAAATTCTCTTTTTCAAATGAATGTTTCCAATGGGAATACAATTCAGAAGCTATTGTGAATGTACAAAGAAAATTTGACGGGTTCAATTTCTGACAATAAAGTTCTACTGAAATTATCTTTCAGTCTACAAAACTCTACAGCAGTATGTAAAAATACTTTAGTACAACTTAAGGTCAGCAAAGTCCCAAAATCCCAGATAGGCACTTTTTCACACTCTTCAGATTTATACATTTACAAATGCACCACAAAACGGCGAGTCCACATCAAGTACGTTATTTCAGACAGGACCTCTACGAACCCAGAGTCCTTTCTGCCACAGGGCTCCTGGCTAATTTACTGGAGGCTGCTGGACATTGCCGGAGGCTTGAGTAGCATTACAGACAGGCGTCGTGGGGATTTGCAGACTAGTTGGGTCCCATGAGGGTCGAATAGGATGAGATACGCAATTTCTTCCACCTGGTGAGAGGAGCTTGCAATACAAACAATACCGCATACTTGCAGCTTCACCAGTCTTATATGTGCAAAACCAACAGATATTTATGGAGCTCTGGCATTAGCATAACATTACATTTAATCTGCTGCAAAATATTGCAAATAGCTGGACGCTCTTCACGTATGCAACTGTTGCTAAAATGATGCCAGCATACACATACGTTCTGCTTCTGTAAATATTATGACATTTCCTCATTTTAGCTCTTCGACCCACGGGAATAGGGAAGGGAATGAGCTTGTGATTGATGGATGTGCCGTTTTAAATGTGTTTTGTCTGGCTGTGCTCATTTGGCAATCATCATGTCATGTTAAGAATGCATGCGCCACGTGTCGCTGGCAAAGCGCAGCTCGTGATTAGTTGACTGACATGCATGAGTGACTGTCCTCGAGCACCTGTGCCAAAACACCGGTCCTACTGTTTCATGATATCAAGTCAATGGGCTGTAATGCATTCGATTTACGGTTCCTGTAGACCTGAGTGGATGGGAATGAACATGTGGATGGGTGACCAGGACACATCTTTATTCTGATACGTAAGCTGCAAAAGTATACTAGAATCTATATAATATACTAGAAAAGTATTTACTGAATAGTCAGAGCTGTGATCTAACCATAATGCACATACTCACTGCTATTGCTTATGTTTACATGGACGACCTGGGGTTGACTTTTTTTTAGCATGCTGTTCAAACATTTCTGAAGCCTCTGAAGGTAAAGCGAATACACACCAGTACATAGTTTTCCAGAGCAACAGCCTGACAGTTAGCGCTTGAGCATTTTAGATGTTCAAACAAACATTTCTAGATCTTGTTTTCAAAAAACAAATCCAATAACTCCTGGTACACATTTTTGTAAAGATGTGGACTAACATTTAGCACATGCACTTTAACGCATAAGTTTTAATGCTAATTCTAATACGGATGACTATGCTTGATAGCATTTTTGATGTTTGAACCAACACTTTTTGGAGTTTGCTGCTACAATTTAAAGCCAGACATTCTTCAGTATGTTGTCTTCAAAAGCTAGGCTGCCTAAAAGTTTTATGAAGCTGTGCTAAATCTAATCTGGATACCTTGTCACTTTTGCATACATTTTAGATATCTAAATGAAGACTGTAAAGCCAAATACACCCCTGTCCAGTTAAAAAAACAGCATTTGCTTGTAAGGTATGTTTTGAAGTTAGGGTTCTGGTTTAAGCTGGTCCTTTACTGGGTTCAAGCTGGTTGGGCCATCTTAGGACCAGAACATGACCAGCAAAGGACCAGATAAACCAGCAAAGTACCAGCTTAAAACGTAGCAGGGGTGTATATCATTTTCCACAGTTGTGGCCTAATGTTACCGCATATGCTCCAACACAATGAGTTTAAATAGTAATAGCAATGTGGATGACAAGAGTTCCCAGTTTGTTGTCCTAACTGAAACCTAGTCTTTAGTAGCCTATACTCTTCAGCTACAATGCATAGTGCTTTAATGTGGATGACTGACACTTCTTATCAGCATTTTTGCTAACATGTTTGACATTTTTTGTTAAGTTTCAAAGCCACATTGGCACCGACATCCTCATGGTGTACGGACATACAGTGTAACTGTGACTAGAGTTTGATTCCCACCTCGAGGTCCTACTTTTCTCTCATCTCTTCACTACCATGTCTCAAGAATAATAAAAAAAAAGCCTCAAAAAGTATACAAAAAAAGTTCAAAGCCACAAACACTCGATGTTTGTCAGATCTGGCCCCATTTAACACACATGCTCGGAAAACCTTGACGCTGAGTGGTTTGGGTCTGGAAAATAATGTTTCCCCATCTCCCGTTTCATCTATAAATAAATGTGTACGCTTCGTCTGTTCTACAGCGTAATGCACCTACACACATTATCCTTCAAACAGTAAGAACTTAATTAGCATAATGTGGAAATGTTGATATATATGTAGTACCTGCGCACATTCTGAGCTTTAATGAGAGAACCCAGAGGAGATCTGCTTGGGTCTCTTTGGGGTACATCCAGAAGTCATTCTCATTAAGGGCGAGTTTCAGCTCTATAGTCTCAAAGGCCTCAATGGGCTGCAGGCAGTGAGAAGAATTAGAGAAATTACTGTGCTGCTATGGCTCTTTGTCTCGGTGCGTGAACTGCCAAACTAAAACAATGAGTCAGCAAAAAAGCAGCATGGAGCTCCCCTGCAGTCAGCCCTGCTCATGATTTTTTAATGCATTGCTTGCATCCTCCATCATCTGGTGTGATTTCCATAGTCAGGTGTGCGTATGTGTGTGTGTCCTGTGTTAATCTCTGAAGTACAGTTGATTTAATTGGGAAATGGTACAGCTCAGAAACAAGAGAAAAATACAAGTGTTTGTGAAAGTGACATGGAAAAATTAGAAATGGTGAATTTTTTCACTCGATCTTAAACTAGCTATTTCCTCGCTGTCAAAATCTATTTAACGCTTCAGTCAGTTTTACTGCCTCTAGTGATTATTTCTTTCGGAAACTGCAGTGATATGTACTTATTAGCGCATATTTCATGTCTCCCTAAAAAGTGCATGCATGTATGTTTATGCCGAGAGACCAGGTAGGATAAATCTGAATTCAGAAATGTGTGATTTAATTTCTGTGCTACAACCACCGGTCAGTGTCTTCTTTGCACATCCAGACTTCGAGGTGAGAGGTGTTTCTCTACGCTCAGACCTCTGACTGCGTATTTCCTTAGACACTTTTTAGCTCAGCTTGCTGAGTCATTCCTCGCCTGCTACCCGTTACGGATGGACATAATAATGTGTTGGAACAAGCTGGCAAGAAATCAAAGAACAGAATGAAAGCTGTTTTAATTTCATCCCCCTTCAAGGAAAGTAAAGCTCAGCAGCAAAAATATCCAGCATACTGCCAGCCAGGTGGTTTAATAGCACTGCTTCACACGCCGGTCTGCTTTATACTTTAGTTGAGACTGAAAAGAAGAGTGATATGATGTTGGATTTGGAAACTGTGCTTTTCAAGTGCACATTTGATCTGTGCTTTATTCTTTCCACGGTGTAGCAAACAATCAAATTTCAAAGGCATCACATAACCCAACAAATGGATTGTCCTAGAGAATGTTAATATTAGAAAACTTTTTTGTTAAAAGTCTTCAAACTTTGCTGGAACCTTCAAGACATGCCGATGACGGCGTCTGCCAAATTTTGTTCCAATATGGCAAAGCGTTTACAAATATTTAAGTACCCTTTGTATCAAGACCCAACCTACATTTGTTTTTCTTGTTAAATATTCCTTCGAGATACATAACAAAATGGTCCGAAATCAGGGTTTAACTCGCTGTTTACGTAAACTTGCCACCTTACAACTTGGCAAAAATCTGCAACACTTTTCATGTAGAGGGCAAATAACTTGCATTAAGTGTTTTGTTAAAGTAAAAGAGTCTTCAAGGAGAGTACAGTCAACTTCTTTTGCATCTCTGCTGCAGGTGTTGAAATTGTAAGTTTACTGCATTCAACTGCCCTTTACACTGAACTCCCTCTTTAGAGGAAAGGTAACAAAGGAAAATGGAAATGAAATGGATATATGAGAGTGAGAGAGAGAGAGAGAGAGAGAGAGAGAGTACTGTGAAAATGCCCTAGGGGGAGTTGTGCTCCAGTAAATTCACACTCAATAGAAAGCATCTCCTGTGTTAGTCACAACACTGCAGCTAACCAATACCTAAAACCTCCCTTAAACATCCTTTAAAGTCCTTAAGCCCTTAACCCTGCAAATCTAATGTGCGGCCACATCCAGCTCTGGATTATTCAGAGCACAAAGGCAGCAAAGGAGATTCCCAACTAGCCAAAACAATGACTGCTAATAAGTAATAATCTCGTAATTCAATCTGCAGCACAAGCCAACACATCAGCTTCTAAACTCGATCCAGCACTACAAAACAATCCCTCTTTAACCTACATGTGATAAGAAATGGACTGTCCTCGTGAACAAAAGCAGATCAGGCTTGTCTGATTTTCCTTTGTCCAGCGTAAGTCTTTCTACCTTAGCAATGGTCTAAACTCAAAACCTTTGACTTCTAAGAGTCTTACTTTAAGAACAAGATCAAGAATGGCTAAGACGTCTTAATGCTGCTCGTCTTGTTATCCGCGATCTCACGTGAGCTCTCTGCCTTTGGGGCACAATTGCTGGCATGTAAAGTAACACTGAACACTGAAACTGACTTCCTGATTAATTTAACAGAATAATCAATAACTGTTGTTAACGGACAGGCTGTTAAGCAAGGCTTTGTTTAAGCTTGTTGTACTTTACAGCATGTACTAAGCATATAAAAAATATATATATATATATATATATATATATATATAGTGTTGAAAATGGTTACATTATTTTGTGTAACATATAAAGTGTATTTAGGACATCCTATTTCTATGTCCCCAAATAAAAAAAGATTTTATATAAATAAAAAACATACATAAATGCAAATTCAGGTCACGATAAATGTGTCAAAATATCGGTGAAATATTATGTTCCATTTTCATTTGGATCAACTGAATGCATCTGCTGTACTTTTATAAATCTTGTATGTAAATGACATCTGTTGTGATTGGCTAACCTCCATGCACCAGTGTATTCAGTTCACACTGGCAGGCCATGTTTCTGAACACTGAATAGGCAACGATATGTAAATGTGAGCAGTCATTCAAAATAATGTCAAAACCAAATTAATGAATCAAGTTGGGGTTTTTTTTGTCTTAATGATCTATGTGGACTAAGGAAGGCGCTTTGCATTGTTAACAATGTAGGCTACATCTACAAAAACACATTAAACTCTTTACTCCAAAAGAGCAAGGACGGTCCTTTTGCTCATGGTCCCTTTAAAAGATGCCGAAGTGTTTGTTTAAACACTCTCAGACCCCTGGTGCTGTTTCGCCCTGTCTTACATCTCAACTGAACTCAATTCAATTCATTTATGAAAATAAATTCAGGAGCAGTGCTGACATACAGCACACATCATCTGATTCTCTCTGACACATGATAATGTGCCGTCGCAGATGAGAAAACACAGAAATATTCAGGCCTCTGGGGCGGCGGAGCTCTACAGCGCTTCCAGACAGGTGCCAGAATTAACAGACAAAACAGCATTTTTTTGTTTGGAAGCTTGGCTGGATATGTTTGAGGGTATATGAGGTGAGAAAAAGAGTACAGCAATAACAATACAACTTATATATGTGAGCATCCATCTGTGTGAGGAGAAATCATACAGTATTACGTAAGCCTTAATATAAATCAAGTCTGAAAAAGGCAGAATCGCGAAATAAAAGATGTTACGCCTTTTATTTTTATCACCTTTTATTTTTTTATTTATTCATTTTAATAATTATTCAGTAGAAATGAGAAATTCTGCAGAAATACACTTCCATATACAATTGTAGTATATGGAAGTATAATAATAATAATAATAATAATAATAATAATAATAATAATAATGACTATATTTTATAACAATTAATTTTAAAATAACTTTTATAGTATATTTTGTGGCAGATACTACTAATACTAAAGAGTAATAAATGGTAAAAATAAAAATAAGTTCAATCTAAATAAATAAATAGCTTTACTAGTCAAAATCATAAAAAGCTGTGCTTAAAAAAATACCTTTATGTTTGAATGTTTTTTTATTTCAGATTTTTGTTTATTTTATTTCATATATGGTGGAAATGGGCGTCCATACAATATAGTACAAAATAATAATAATAATAATTATAATAATACATTTAAATAAATAAATGGCTTTATGAATTGTATCATAAATAAAGGCACTTCTTTCCAAATAAATGAATACATTTATGATTTTGAATGGTGCATGGTAGTTCGGTCACACTTGAATGTGTTGGATGGACAGAAATGACATGCAAAATGCATTAAAGTCACACAAACAGACTTTCCATCTGCTGTTTTGAAGACTCAGAATTTGTTCCTCGGTGAGATCATCTGTAGCCTTCATCTGTTAGGAGGTTTATTAGCTTCCAGCATCGTTATTCCCAGTTTTTAAAATACACATTGCAAGTTCTCCACCAGCCCTACCACACCCTTAATCAAAACCATTTCATCAGCCAAGCGTCTGCTACACTTTACACACACACATGCTAGCTACTTCTGACTCGGACTGCTGTTCTGGACTGCAGACTAAAGACGGTGCTTTGATGGGATAATGTGGAGTAATCCTCTTCATGTCATGGGTGGTCACCGTTACCTCATCGGGGTCGTCTCATTTACACTGCAGTTATACCAGCACAGCTCGTCCTTGACAAACGCCTGTGGGGGTCGTGATAGCTGTAATGCTAGGATGGGAATGAACGGGAATAAGGAAGGGAATAATGGACTTCAGCAGGGTGGTTGGAAATTTACCCTGGTCTCTGACAATTCACTAAAGCACGTTTTAGCTGTTTGGTCCATGATTTAAAATTAAATTAAAGTCTGAATTATCTTGTAGTAAAGTATGAAACTCTTTTCTTGAAGAGACTCTTATTTTAAAAGGTGCACTTTGTAATAACGTTGAATTAGAAGTTTAAAGCGCATGTACAAAATTTAACACAATATTTTATACCGAACACAACTTCTAGTCTTGACCAAACTCATGTAGTCGAAACTCCATATTTGGTGTTATTCCATTAATCATAAACGTAATACCACTTCATAGCAATCATAAACGTCAAGGAAATGCATAAATCTCATCTCTTTACGATATCAATTTCAAATTTGGAACATAACTTTATCAGACATATGGTTTTGATTTTAGAGCAATTTACAGCAAACTCGACATTTAATTTAACTTCAATCTTAGGCTTAAACTTTAATCTCAGCAGCACAAATCTGCTGATTTACTTCTTTGAAAAGAGACCAAACCTATGTCTATATTAAAGCATTCATAAATTACAACCATTTATGTGCATTTTCACATCTACGTACAAAAAAGAGGGTATACTTATTTTTAAGAAGTTCTCGGTCAGGGAGACGGTGCTCATTAATGGACTTACGAAGTAGGCATCAAAACGTCTAAATCATATCACTGTTATACATCAATAATGAAACAATTCTAAGAACTCTGATCTACATCAGACTGAAATGGGTCTTGATGTCACAACAGTAACTTTAAATGCTTGCTGTTTCTCCCAGCCTCTCATAGATATATCAAGTTAGTTAAACATGGCATCTACCCTGACTGAAGTCACTTGCTTTTATAAGCCTTCATGACAAACTCAAAACCGCTAATAGTAGCTTTCTGCACTGGAACTTTCTCTAGACCTCATCTGCTTCCCATTAAAACGCAAAAAAACCAGCATCATAATTTTGCCTAAATGCATTAAACTAACATTCAATCACTCTTCTTTATTAAACACAGGAAATACCGAAATATTCCAACACCTAATCTGGATTTAATCAGTATCCAGGAAACCGTGTTTTTACTGCAACGGGTCCAGTAGAGTCTGTCCCCTCTGGAATGCTGCTGGATCACGGAAAACCTGGCCATGTGCTCCGAATTCACGTCACACGGGACGCTTTGTGCACTAGAAGACAGAAACACCGCCCAGAAACGCCGCCACATTTCCCGTCATGCTTTGGCTCGCTCTGCGTTTGTAAACCTAAAACACACTCATGACAAAATGGAAAAGAGTAGAGGACATTTGAAGCTCGATGCTCACACCCACGTCCCAGGCGCCGAACACCCTGCCCACGGTCTGACGCTTCACTCAAAGCCAGTTAGACGTTTCTGGAATGGATGTTCGGCATTTACATTTTAATTACGCCTATGAATCTTTGAGTGTTCTGTCACACTCTGAGACTAATCGCTGGATGCCTTTAGGCCAGGAAAGCCTTGAAACAAATAGCTGCCAAGTAATGGCTGGTCAACGCAGAGTTGTTTAACAGAATTTAAAGCCGCAGTGTGTCCTTTCTGCGGCACCAAACTTGCGAAGACGATGACTGAACAGATGATTTACAGACTAAACGAGATGATTTCTGTCCAGACCGTTCAAACACACCCCACCTCCCACTGTCCACATCTCAAAACTTTCCAAAAACCACACTGCTTAAACCAGACCAAAGCTAGCTGTCATTTCCCTTGAGACCGGGAAGCACAGTTCATTGTGTTTAAAACCTGGAAGTGAAATAAAAATGAATTAAAAAGCCACTTATTTGCACTCGAAGGCAGATGCTTTCACGACCAAAGCCCCGTTTCCACCGCTGGAGCTTTCCCTAGCAACTAGGGACCTTGAGCTGCTACTCTGTGTATCCCCGCAGTGACCAGGATGTAAATAAAGTTCTGGGTACAAATTTGCATCTCGGCTGGTCCCTGATCTCGAAGCATTACTTTTTCAAATGTCCACAGTTTTCTGGGGCGGCACTCGGACGCTGAACATGCCGATTGGTTGAGTTCACGCGGCATTGTATTTCAACCACCATTTATTTGCTTATTTTTTATATTACTGTTATTGTGTCATGAATTATAGTTTTAAAAGTATTTCAGGTGAGAATGTAGTTGTTTAAGTCACTCAGTGCTCATGTCTCCTGAGAAGAGCTAGTCCTTCAGATATTTTCGCCGGCTCTGATGTCTCCGTAGTGATAGAATTTTATTTGCTTTCAGTAAATTAAACAGGTTTGGTGTTTATTCAATATTTCTAATCTGTTTTTATGTTAAAATTAAAATGAAAAGAGACCATGCTGTTTTCTAAAATATTTAGTTTTATTGTAACGTATGTTCTCCAAACTACATTTCTGCGGCTATTAATATATTTAAATGAAAACGAAAAGAGTTTGATATATTTCGTCTTATTGTAAATACAGTAAGGAGACCTGCAGGAGCCATGAGCTGACTGACGTTATGAAGCATGAAATTTGCGTACTTGGTATTGAGAAATGTGCTCAGACTTACATCACTTTTACTTTAGATTGCGTAAAGTTTAAAGTACATTTATAGCATATACATTTATATTCATAAAAATGCGTATCGCATAAAAAACGAGTGCTGGAAGAGGCAAAACCCAGCTATCGATGCATTGACTAACATAGTAAAGCTCATGTAAAATTAATGTATTTAAAGTTAATATACTATATATACTAATATACTATATTTAAATACATGACAGATACATTTCAAGAATTATTATATTGTTATTATTATTTTATTTTAGTTGCCATAAATTATTGTCTGTACATTTGGCAGCACACTTTAATCGCATTTTAACAGCAACAGAAGTAATTTTGAAATTACATATAAATATTTACTGTCCTGCTTATATTTAAGTGGGTCAAATCAAGCACTATTCCGCTCTTTTTATAAATTCTAACTATAATGCATTACATTTAGTTGCATTTCTCATGCAATGAAGTGTCTGAAAATATTACATTCCGTTACTAACTAAAGTATATTATTTCCGCAATGCATATTTTTCAAAAACACTGCTCAGTGCACTTTTTCACTAAAGATAATTAGCTCCACGCAAACTATCAGAGGAAGCATATGTTTGCTTAGCTATCAATCAAATATGTACATAAACGTGCGTGCGGGGTCAGAATACAGCTTTTTGCGTCTGTCTAAATGGAAAGCTCATTTTCTGTAAGCGCCGCGTTCCTTTCATCTCCTGCCTGTGACAAAACAGGCCCATTTCTCCAGGATATCTAGACACTTTTGTTTTCTGTAAAGCTTTCACCTAAGGATGACAGTCTGTTATTTTGTCTGGCAGACGTTTCGTTTCGTGACGATGAAAAAGGAAATATCCATTACTGGAAGCTTGCTTGATGAAGGGAAGCACTGCCATAGTTTTTCCATTTCTCACTCCTGGCGCGTTTCTCTCTCTCTCTCTCTCTCTCTCTCTCAAACTCAGACACGTCTGTCCCTGCAAAGTTCGGCTTTATTCCTGACCGTGACATCCAAACAGATGGTCCGGCCTCAGAGGAGGACAATGACTGAGAGAGAAGCTCACCTGGACTTTACTTGTCAGCCAAAATACCGTTTGGGAGGGGGAGAAAACTGGTCAAAGGCAAAAGACAAAAGGAACCTGCGTATATGGACACTGAAATATATTGAATATCTCAGTCGTCTCTGTCTCTTATATTGCAAACGGATATTTGTTGTTGTGATGTTTTATTGTATTATCATGATTATAAACACAGTGATAGTTCTACCATTTACTCTTTGTTATTCTCCTTTATAACTGGTTAATGGATTGTAAGCCTCACACGTTCATAAAAAAATCACTTACTTCCACTTTCCAAAATAAGGAAAGCTAGGTTTTTCATTAATGATTTGAATTGGCTTTCATTTTAATTGTAGTAATATTTTTAGCCATTTTATAATGTGCTTTTGCCATTTTTATCAATCTTTTTATATCAGCTATTTAGACCAATTCATTTTCATTTTAGTATATTTAAAAAAATAATTAATTTAGAATTTTTAATGCTTTACTTGATTATTTCAGTTACGGTAACATTAGTTTTAGAATTCCATCTAACATTAAAAAAAAAACTAAATACAAAGCAACTTTTATAATCTTCTGTGGTGGCTTTTTCTCATTTTTGGAGCTTCGGAGCAAATCACATCCACTATATTGACAAATGTGTCAATGTCAAGTGAGGTACATATACAAAACCATTCTGTCCTTTTTTAACCTCACAGATTGATCTCGCAAATGTTTTCTTGAGCGTCAACAATCGCAAAGCCTTCTGCGAGTTTCTGCCAAAGTCTGAGAACTCGCAATGACCTCAAAGATTTCTCATAAAATTCTTCTAAAGCCAAGCGGTCTGAGCTCTGCTATCCTCATTCATATTACTCCACGTCAACACTTGCCTTCTTTGCGTCTATTTTTATTTCTCCTAAGGATTTTTTTACAATCTCTGAGCCATAAAAATCTCCTCGGGGTGAGTTCAAATCTGGCTGCAATATCATAATAAAGTTTTGCTGTCAGGAAAGATGGAAGGTGGCCTCTCAGTTCCCTGACTGAAAAGTGCAAGCACTGTCTGTGGCGCACAAAAATATTACTACTGAACGCCTCTGAACTTTTTTCATGACTTCAGCAGAATCCCCCACAAAACGGATTCATTACCCGGCACAGAAAACACTCAAAGCACTGACACAGGCCATTCTGTTTCCATCTTCCACCTGACGTTTAAACGTTCCACCTGATCTGAGACACCAGGATGAAGGACAACTCCCATTTTTTATTGATGGTGTCTAATCTCCATTTCTGGCTGCCGGCGTCTGGTCCTGTCGCACATTGTAGGAGCTGAAATTCAGCAGTGACCTCCCCGGATCGATACTTAATAAGCTTTTGTGCAGTCGGCCCATTTTGCTGCAATCTGCAATTTTTTTTATGTCCATTATGGGAAATCCAGCTGACTACAGGTGAATGAAGTGGGGTTGCAAAATGTATCTGCATCTCACAGCTATATTGGCTGATGGACGACCGTAACTGCAGCAGGCCGATGTGAATGTGAAATACTATCATCCTCGACACTCTCTCACCCGGTGTTATGAGCAATACTCTGAAGGATTTAAAAAACGAGTCTCTGGCATTGCGTTTATGGCTCATAAACAGCTAAATAATAAAATGTATAAAACAGAGAAATATGAAAAGTGTTATATAAAAGCTAATTGACAGTAAGTTCCTTTATTCTTATCTTATTTAGTTTGGGGATGGAAAATATATATCTTAAGTACTCTATATTCAGGATGATTTTAACGGTTGTAGAGAATTTAGAAACATAACAAATGTTGCTTTGATTTGTACGCAATTTTATTTGCTTGCTATGTAAATAACAAAAATCCTAAAAAACATGACTCATTTGCATTTAAAGCGACATGCAATAAAACAGCTTGCTTTAGAAATAGCTGGACAGGATAAAAAGGTGTTGTTTTTAACCAAACTATGTTACAGGCTTTTTTTATCGAGAACCTAAAGAAGCACATCAACTCTGAAGAAATGGGCTATTATGAATTAATAATGTAAGAAGCAAAAACACAGCACAAGTTCATTTCCATCACTGATTTCAGTCAGTTAATCTTACTGAATTATGCGAGATACAACGGGGACGTCCTGAAGCTGTCTTCTGACTCGTCTGAGAATCATTCTGATGTGATAATGTGAGCGATGGTCATCTGCTCCAGGAGCGTTGGGAGGAGAAAAGCAAACGAGATTGATGAGGCATGTTCATTCGGAGGGTTTGGTTGGCATCAGCTGTGCCGCTGGAGTTGGGTGTCAAAGCTTCATGTGCTGCGAATACGAGCACGTCTTTGATGTGAAGGTAGTGTGACAGTGACAAACTGCCACCTGTCCTGCCAAGGCAAAGCGAGGCTTACATGAAGGTCCTATTAAATTAGAGATGATCAGTAATAGAGCAGGTCATATGTCCTGTTGACTACTCAGTAGGACCTAAAAACTTTTCCTACTTTTCTCTTAAAGCCCAAATGGGTGACCCAAATTAAACATTTTTTAATGAATTAAATGCATATTTTGACCAAGACTTTATTAGAATTACTACATTATTCACTAGAATAGTTTGTGCCACACTCTCTCACCCGTTATTATGAAAAATAGCATGAACAACAAAAAAGAGGTCTTATGTTTTACATTAGAACACATAAGCTAATTGGTGGCTATATTATTACATTACGTTCATGATTTCCCTGATTGAATAAAAAAATATTTAGACTTCTCTAGAATGACCAATTTTACTATTTTTACTGCAATTAGATATCAGTGTAAAAATACTTCCAAAAAGTCCCAAGGTATTACTGTGGCCTTATTCATGCCACCAAGGTCAGTATTTTCTGCAGTCCTTCGCCGTGCCATGTAATGTCATGCAACTTCGCAAATATAATTTGTAAACACAAACTATTTTCGATGCAATAAATTGCGATGAATCATTTGACAGCGCTAATTTTATTACGAAGAGAAAAAAGCATGTGTTATTAACGTATTAAAGATTAACTGTTTAGGAATCTAATTTCATTTTGAATTTCTTTCTCTGAACTCTGGTCTTATTCTTGACCACCTCGCACGACGGCACTCAGCAAATACTTGAAATAACACATTTCGTGTTTTTCATTACGCTGCTTTGCATCTTTTTGTGCTAATGGCCCCTAAGTCTGGCTGTCTTTCTTCTGCTCGCTGACCCGCGCGAGTCCCGCTGTCCCTGATAAGAAGCCCACGCGGAAGATTGAGAGCAGATGAGGGAGGCTGTGGAGCGGCGGGTGTGGAGCCTCATATTTCACTCCCTAAAGGCTGATTAAAAGGCCACAGCGGGACTCGGCTCTCTGGACTGACGTCTCCACGCTCTTCCATTGGCCCTCTTGACCTTCAATCCCAGTCTGAGAGGATGATAGCTAAAATAAAACACCGAAAAACAAACCAGCCTTCACATCGAACTTGGAAACAGTGCTGCTGCGTGGAAGAGACGTATTTCCTTCAAGACTGTTTGCCATCTTTTAGTATAAATACCCATTTGGGAATCTGTGCCAGTCTTTTTTTTGTGACACAAAATAGAATGAAAACAAGATTTTATTCCATGTTGACAGTTTTGAGACTGACTCCTGCAAACGCAGTCTGAAAGTATAAAACACAGACATAAGATGTGCCAAAAGAATCAAACTAGTCAGAATCTGATTTTTTTTTTTTTGGTAGACTCCCAGCCTTTAGTAAAAATACCACTACTGACATTTAATATTGACATCACAATATTACATTTATAACATAAATAAATATATACACTGTGTACACACACAAACAATTTAATATTGATATCAAAATATTACTAATATTACTGAATAAATGTAATGTAATAAATGTACTTATTATTAAATAAATGTAATCATTTAAATTCTATTATCATGACTGTGTTAAATCCTTACTGTTAGTTTTTTTTTTATTTCAGCCATTCAGTTTTAAACCTTTATAAAATCATATTCAAAATAATATAAAAAAAAAATCGAAATAAATAAATTAATTGAAAATGCTATTTACAATAAATTAAAGTGCCCCAATGAAGATCCATATTGTTTATTCTTGTTCGATATCTACGGCTATAAATCCACTGACCTCAAAGCCATGATAAAAAAAATTAAAATAATAAAAATCAACGTATCAGTACTGTAAAGTAAGTGAATAAATAAATACCCTCTTAAAGTAACACTTTCAGTATTAGTAAAGTAATGCTTTTTTTTTTACCCCTCAGATTCTTTCCGTTCACGCTGAATGAAACGTCATCAACTTTTAATAATGAAAAAAGTTTAAATAAAAAAAAGTAGGTTTGAACAGAGAAGTATGATACTTTGAGCGTGTGTGGGTGTGTGCTGTATTTTAATAAATGCATTGGTATGAAGGAAAAATGTAGGCCAAGGGGTGGAAACAATGTGATGAAATACCTTCATAAAAATGAGGACAAACTGTACACATTTTTGAAAGTTTCCTTAAACTGGAACGGCTGATCTAAAACGAAGCGGCGGTGAACAGAAGCGGTATTCAGAGCAAATGTGCAGCCTGCTTCAGAAAACTGTTACAGTTTCACACCTCAGCGACTCCTTTTCTTCGTGATAAACAAAGCGTCGCCCCACGGGACGCACGTTTTCTGGCCTTGGGGCGCAAAGTTTGACCAGCAGACGTTCTGCAGCCCACAAACGCAATGGGTTGTGCAACTTGGCCTATTTCTTTCTAGGCTTTACATTCCCTGAAGGACAGAAGAAAACAAATAAAGAGCGGAGGTCTTGTTTTTCCAGTCGGCTGGCCGAGCGTGTGCCTGTGTTCGAGGCTGGGGCTGGGTGTGGGTGACTGGGAGTTGTTCGCGCCGCCGACGGACCCTCTAGGGAGGCGCTGATGTGTTTTTTTCCCTCTCTGGGTCCAGGTCTCTTTTCCTTCACTTAAATACACAGCTGGTCTGAGGAGCAACGCTGTGCGCCTTGTACTAACCAGCTAGGCACATTCCCATGACATTGCAGCAATGTCACGATGAAGCTGCTGCGGCTCAGCACAGAAACACATAACTAACACTCCTAACACTCCTGACATACTGGGTTCAGTGTGTTTCTGATAATCAAACAAACTAATAGATCAGTTTGAGAGAAACAGAGAGAGAGAGAGAGAGAGAGAGAGAGAGAGAGAGAGAGAGAGAGAGAGAGAGAGACATAGAGAGAGACAGAGAGAGAGAGACAGAGAGAGAGAGAGACAGAGAGAGAGAGAATAAGTTTTTCAAATCATTTATTTATATTCATTAGACAGTTTTTACTAAAATTAAGTAAAATGAATCTATATAATTTAATTGTGCATTTAACTGTACATCATAATATTGACCCAAATTAATCAATCAATATTAAACATGAAAGTGTTTTTCCTATTATTACTATACTATTATAGCTTTTGATTTAATCAGATTTTATTTATTTATTTTAATTTGCTTAATCTTGCGTGTTTATTTCTACACAGTTTTAACCTAGGCTTTATTTAGTGTAGTTCTAGTACTTTTAGTACTTTATCTTAAACTAAACGCGCATTTTAAAGGGTATGAATTTTAAATGATATACTGCGATATTATATTCTGCTCTTATTTTGAACTTTTTTTATTCAGAATTCTTCGATTCTCCGATGAATGAAAATAAAAGCGAAATATAAGTAAATAGTTACAATTTAAAATAACACTTTCCTATTTTTATATAATTTAAAATACAAATTATTATATAATTCACTCCTGTATTTACAAGTATATTACCATGGTAAACTGTTATTTTAAACTGCACTAATATTTAACTTTTTTGGTCAAACTGGTGAGAACTTCAGCGAACAAAACTTTTGAACAGGCTTGTCTCCTTTGCTCGCCACACTTGGGTATACAGTTTTATTACCCCTATTTATTTATTACTATGTGTGCAACATTTGCCTCGTAAAGGGAAGGTTAATCGCATTATTTTTTGGAGAAAACCCCAGGAATTGTTGTGAGGAACAGAGTGCCAAACACGCTCTTGTTTCTGAGGAGTGCTACAAGTCACGACCCCTTAAGTGAGCCAGCGCGTCAGATCCATCCACGAGCATTTGATCCAATAAAGATCACAGCCCTCCACGCCGCCGAGCAAAAGAGCCATTCACTCATTTAATGACTCATTACAAAAAGCCCAGCAGAGATGCAAAGAGTTTTCCTAAAGAAGCAGTGAGTAGGAGATCTGTGCATGTGGTTCCCATCATGCCGAGGGAGAGGAAGCCCAGCTAATATTCTACCTGCTGAGAGAAACTGTTTTACGGGAGACTTGTTCCCACAATACAAGTGTAGGCCAATTAGTCTAATCAACTTAATATGACTAAGAGCTGCTTCTCATTCACGTCCTTCATCGCTCTCTCCTCCGTTTCCTCCTGCTATGAATCATAGCTGAGCTTTAAGGGTTTCGTGGGTTTTAACACACGTCTGTTAGCTTTGCGGTCATTACATGCTGGTTTACTCAAAAAGAGGGTCAACAAAATAAACCATGGTTTTCTCTTCCAGGTAAATCTAGAATACGGGGCTTTTACGGCATCACAACATCAAAGTTACTTATTGAAAGGGATCTTCAAAATACAAAGTGTTACCAAAAACGGCATCCTCAGAATCTAAAAACAGTCCCGAACTCTTCACTAACAAACCATCCTGTCACCGAATACATCGATGTCAATGATACTCTCTTTCTTTTGAAATGGATTAACCAAGGTTTTTTATGCTTTGCATTATCAAGTATCAGTTCCAACGTAGAAAATATATTATTATTCATTAAAACTATTTCTGGTAAATTGGTACAACAATTAATTTAACTGTGTGATAGTTCACCCGAAAAGTATTCGTTCATTTACTCAACCTCAATTTGTTCTAAATTGTAAGAAATTTTACGAATGTTCAGCCATTTTTTTGGAATTCATTTAATTTGTAATTGCTTCTAGTTTCTTGCTTTAAAAATGCAAGCAACTGTAATGAGCCCATTTGCTTGTAAAAAAGGGAAACTAAAATGAAATGCAATTATTTTTTATAAACACTTGAACATGGGCATGTTTCATTAAACAAGCAACATTCTGAACAAAAAGCTTTGCATTCCGTCAAAGACTATATCTGGATCGGCTTCAGAAAGATCACTTCAAGCTGCTAATCTATCCCTCAACCAACCAGCAATGGCAAATAATGGTTCAAGATGGTGCCATGAAGTGATACCATTCGTCTCAACTTCCTGTTTAAACAAACCAAAACCAACTGCACTCACCAAGCAGCACCACGGGATCTTCATTCAGCAATAGCAGCCTGTTCCCCCGTGGCACCACTGAGGAAAGATCAGTGAACAAAGCTAACATCTCCCTCCATCTCCCACCAAATGAAGCTCTTGATTATTAATGAACAGCTCATGTGGGGTGAAGGCTGTGCACTGCAGGAATGAAAAAGAATACATTTACAGATGATCGCATTTGAGATGCATTCGTAATGTTGGCTTTTGGGAGATAAAAGAAAACATAATTATCGCTTCCTATCAGACTCTGTGTTTTCCTTCCCAGATTTATGTCGTCCCTTCACTTCTCATTCCTTCTGTCCGCTTTTATTGTTTCGCATTTAGCGCGACATAAATCAAACCTTCAATCTTCTCATTTTAATATGCCTTCCAAGCCTTTAAAAGCGACAGAAGACAGAAAGAGGGAGAAAGGAAAGCACGGAGAAAGAGAGCGAATGCATTACGTTAATCAGAGCAAGCCCCCTCTCAGCCACGAGAAAGCATGCCCTGGAGTCCTACATAAATGAGGTTTATTTTTGGCAACAGAATGAAGAATCTTATTTAAGGCTAGACATGTTAAATGCCTTGTCTTTTATGCATCAGCCCAAGGGTAATATTTTTGGCCGAATTTGAAAGGAAACAAGGTACAGCAGCCTAAAGCTGGTGTGGCGACTGCTGGCTTTGTGTGTAAAAAAAAAAATGGCATCTTTGGACACAGTCCCTTCTCCCTCCTCGATTCTGCTGATGCGAGAGCTTTGTCCGAAGATTAATGACAGGCATTTGGCTTCCCGAATTCAACACAGAGGTTAAAAAACAACCCTCCTCCAGAAGAGCTCCACACTCTGCACAACAATCCACCGACTTTGTGAAGCAATTTCTCCCTCTCCACCATTTTATAGCAATATCGAATAAACAACAATAGAGCAGGTCTGCTTCAGAAGCAGGAAATCGGATTTGGACTGCACCGAAATGGCGATGACAGTCAGATCCAATAATGTTGCATGCTTGAGACTTCCCTTCAACTCCATGGTCTATAAGACGTCCGCATGCACATGTGCTGCGTTCAGAGAGTCGGAGATACTGCCTTCGATAAAGCTGTTCTGTTGTCTGAACAACCAGTGATGCCGGCTTTTGTTATTTTGCGCAACTTATACAGTCCTAAGTGTTACAATGCAAGACTGCACATTTATATTTATTAATTTGTATTCCTATTATTTTTCCACTTATATTTTGCAAAGACAGATATATCGGCCGATATTTGAATTTTTTATTATCGGCAATTTTTTATTATTATTTTTCTTTACAAAGACTACTTATAAATTATTCGTTGTGATTATTATATATACATATTTACATAATATTTCAATGGTGCCCACAGCAATGTACCAAGTCTGCTTTAGGAAAACAGATACAGTGCGTGTCCTTCATGTATCGAGTTTCAAAGCAGAATGTTCAACATCAGTTATTTTCAAGGGATTCTGCAGCACTTTTCTAAATAGGAAGTCTGGATTTCAGACTTTTGCAATTAAATGCATCACCGATACTTAAAAGCAATGTGCATATTGTTATCTATTTATTTCTTTCTCAGCGGGAGGAAGAATCATACCGAAGAGTCTCAAAGGATATTTATTAATTCATTGCAAAATAAGTGCTATTCAGAGACGAGCGAGGAGGAGAAAAAGAGGTTTGACCTTAACGCTATCAGATAACTGAACCCTGGAGACTTTCGCTGCGTCCTTCACATGGTATATCGAGTGCATCCTGCATTGGTAGCGTATTATGATATTATGTAAGTGTATTATGATCTCATGTATCATAATACTTCAATGCATATGTTTCCCTATGGGTGTCTAAAGTTAAAGCCTGATTCTGCCCACCTTTATCACCACCAGATGCAACATTTCAACAAAACCATACACTCTGAGATTAATCAGCTTTTTCCCCTCCCTTCCCTCTCCGTTTGCTCAGTCGCATGAATCGGTCTTGAAAATCTGCCAAACAGGCCCAGAGTCTCACATTCCTCCCTCCTCTGGTCCAGACTGTATTTGTGTCATCACCGAGTAACATTTGAGTAACATTACTTTTGGCTGAGCATGCATGGCTGAGTCCACGGCATTGACAACACTCTCAGCGGGTGATTAAAGACGGCATGAAAACAAAAATGGAGTTTTGTGGCTTGTAGTCCGTGTCTATTAACTTTAAATGTCAACAATATGCTAGAGTGCAGTTAAAAATGGAGAAAAGGATCATTCTGTCTTTTCCTAAAAAACAAACCAAAAATACTGATGAATCATCCTGCACCTAAGGGCGTGTCCAAATTTTTATCCAATGAAATGCCCTCTAGAGTGAAAATGGCCCTCCCCCAAATATCAATATGTAAAAAGTAATGAATATTTATTCAGCAAAGAGGCAGTATAGCATTGATCAAATGAGACAGTAAAGAAAATCATAATGAAGGTTTCTATTTTAACATTTTAAATGAATAATGAATGTTTCTTCAGCACTAAATCAGCATATTAGAGTGATTTCTGAAGCCTGGTGCAATGATGCTTAAATTGAGCTTTACATCACAGGAATAAATTACATTTAAAGTGATTTTTTAAAAATGACCTTTCATGCAGTGTGTAACAGCTCTAAGTGAATGAAAACCTTTTAAGTTTTAAATCTGAAAGTGCACTGTTTATGAAGTTATTGTCTCTCAAAAGAAAGAGTAGACTCTTAACCATTGAAACGAGTTGTCTCAAATCATTTCATGTTGATTTCAAAATGAAACATAAGCATATTTGTTGGTACTTGTTGGTCTTTTTGCAATGGTCTGAATGAAAATGCAAATTCATTCTTTGCCACTAGGTGCTGCTTTTGTAGTGTTAAAAGCTAACAAACAACGCTTTAAATGAAATCGACCAATCACTGAAGGGGTTTAGAAAAAAAATAATTGAACGAATCGTTTGGTACTCCTAAAATCAAAATATGAACTTTTCATAACCAATAAATGTAAAAAATATAAATAACACTTACTTGTATTGTTTGCTATATGAACAAGCAATATATAAAAATAAAGAACATGCCGTTTAATTTTAGAACATCGCGTTATTTTACATACATACATGTTGCGTTAACGTGCTGTTACATATTTCTGCCACTTCTTCACCATGTTTTGTTTCTGCGATTCAGTACCATTACAGAAGATGCGTAATAGCACCCCCTACCGTAGTGAAACACCATACAATTCAGGGAAAAAGTCTAAACATCCTCTTCAGATTTCCCAGACCTTTACAGAGAAGATCTGAGCAGAATCTATCAGTTCTCCAACATCCCTCACCCTGCTTATATTAATCACCCGGTTCCCAGGGCACGTTTTAGATTACCCTTATTCTCGGTGGATTAGTCGGGTCTAATCTGCTCAGCAGCCCAAGCATGGCTCCAGTATTTGTGTTTCCATCATTCCTGGCACGGACAGCCTCCCGTGCAGCACGTCACAAGTCGTCTGGTGCGTAGGAGTCCACTAATGGGGTCGTGAGAGGAGAAGCTATACGTTACAAGAGACTCAATTTCCTGGTACGTCGTTATCTCGGCCCCTTTTTCATTACGTCTCGGGTTCTCGCCTACAACTCGTCTCATTTGTAAACACGCCTGCGCTCCATTCATTCTCCCGCTCTCTGTGCTGCTGATGTAGCCGACTTTGTGAATGTGTCCTGAGAAACACGTCTCCTCAATTCATGCTCACAATCACACTGAGATTACCCAGAAACCCTCCGGTGTGGAAGAGGGAGACACAGCAGGCATGATTTAATGAGCGATGGAGGATTCCCTAGAGCAAACACATATATACCACCATGTTTGAACACGTGAACGCAACATCGGCCGGAGCCTTTGGGGAAAGAGCAACAGAATCCATCACATGACCTTCAAGGCCAAGTGTCTTTACTGGTCCAGATAACGGTGGAATACTTGTAACCTGCCAGTCAAACACAAAAGCAGGGATATTTGCATAAGCGTGAAGGGCAGGGTGATCTTGACTTTCTGTCATACCGCGTGTATCAAACTAGCCACTGCTGCGGACACGGCCAGCGAGCGTCAGGGAACACTGCCAAACAAAAATGTGCTGCCCAGAGGAACACTGTACTGTTCAGAGCTCAGCTCAGGAGATTTATGGTCTTATTTACTGTAGGTATCAATTTTGTCCCAGATGCTTCCAAGTGTAAATTTGTTCACCATTTAGCCTCAATGCTCTCCTGGAGAATCGCAAATGTCTAGGTCTTTAATACGATCAAAACTTTGCTGAAAAGGTACTACATGCTGTCACTCGATTTTTTTAGAAAGTAAAAGGACTTTTAGCAGAATTAGGATCAATCAGGATATGGGCTTATTTTAAACATAGTAAACATATAAACACAAAAGTAAGAACTTTTTTTTTATTATTAGCAATATTTTAATATGAACACTTAGTGGACTAAATCAACTTAGGCGTACCTGATTATCCATATATCTTTTTTCTAAAAATAAATTTTATTATCAGGCTTTTGTATTGGACTGTATATGTTTTGCTCTTACAATGAAAACTACAGAGCTCTTACCGTAAATTATTTATTAAATATTACTAAGTATAAGCTTTTACTAGACATTTTAAGACTTGCATATACTATATGACAGAACACACTTATTATAAGCATTTTATGTAAGCAGTCTGCTATACTGCTATTAGAAAAATGTACTTACAATCATCAGAATTTCATCTTTCTTTTTAGTCATACAAATATCAAATTACATTTTTTTTCCTTGAATATGAGCTCCATATTTTCACTGCATATGAGCCATAAATCTATCAAATATAATACTCATCAAAAATCAAAAGTTTGCCAAATATGCATATTGTCTAGATATATATTATTTAACATATCATGATTTCCATTGTTATAGAGACCTAACTCTGTGTGTGATTCTCTACTGAAATCATTAAACCCTATTACATGAAAAAGGAAAGAAACAGAAAAATACATTGCTTGACCATCTAAATTTGTTACATGAATGAAACAGACTTGAGTGACATTTACAAGAACGTCAGGCTCCAGATAAACTCCAGAGCAGGCTTGTGCTGTAGCTGCCCGGAGAGGGACAGCGGTAAAGGTGTGTGTGTGCTCTCAGCGAGTGATCAAAGACGTAATGTCACTAGCTTTTATAAGAAATTAATCTTAATGTCACTCTTCCTGCGTACTCTGAATGTCAGTGGCGTTTAATTGGCTGCTCAAATGGCACTGTTGTTTGTGTCCAAAGGCAACAGATGAGATGCAGGCAAATAAGGAAACTTAAAAAAAGGAACCTCCATATCGGTCTTTCTGGTGTAGCGTCACACTCTGCTGGCTCGCTGCTGCTGAGGTGAATGTTTCAGCGACAAAAGGGAAAATGTCATCAGTGCTATGATTAAAACAGAGGTCACATGCCGTTTATAGAAAAATATTATTATCATGATGATTATTATTTTTTAGCGGTTTGCAACTGCCAAGCAATCCAGAATATTTCATTTAGAATTCACATTAACCGAAATTTGATTTATGATGTATGAGACTCATCATTTAAAATTAGCAAAGGAGCAAGTCGAATGTAATTGTGTGCATAAAATTCTAGCATTAAAACCAGAAACACATAGCAGTTGCATTCTTTCATAGACAAGGTGTTAGCAAACAAATGCTGTAGCTTTGTCCCACTGTAAGGTATAAAATGGGAATGTTTTATTGAAAAGATTTTAGAAACATGTGCCTTCTTAACATGACGTTGTGGCAGTGCCATCGGACCAAAAGACTGCATGATCAGTTTGCAGTGTCTCCATGGGACATGTACCTTTGCAAAACAATCTGAAGTTCCCACAGTTGAAGGTTAATAGCAGCCAAAAAGTCACTTGACAGCTACCTGTCCTTTCCAGTACCCATAAAAGGTGTATTAAACACAGCAGGCCTTTAATCATGTAAGGAAACCAAACATTGTTTATACAATAAAATGTCCTGGACTGTATCATCAACTGTAGAGACACATGGAAATGAGGTGAGAGTGTAAAATGACCCAGTCTCCACATCTCCAGTTCTAGACTATACACAAACCAATGCTCCCAATACTGAAGCCAAATGCACAATGCCCAGACAGTCACCTGAACACAACACATTCAACATCTACATGTGAAAAACAGTTTCTACACCCTTTAATAGCAGAACGGTTTAAAAGCCTCACAGAGCATGACACAAATACACTGAAAACACGCTCATGTGCACTAACACAAACATTCTCGTTGCCAGTGAGAGCTGCTGGATTAAACAAAGCAGACCTGAACCTGTCAAGAGGAATGGTGTGGTGGATGAGAGACGCACATTTCCTGTTAAGTCTCACAGACACACACACATTTTGTCACACAGCTGAACAGCTCCTCTCTACTCCAACCATATACAGGCATGATGGGAAGCTTTTGCCTTTCATGGGAGAGGAAAGGCTGGAGGGAAGAGAGAGAATGAACGGGAGAGACAGCGAGAGACAGGCTTAATCGGCCAGGACTTTTGTCATGTGTTATTTTCCATGCTCATATCAATCACGTCATAGAGAAAGAAACTGACCTGAGGAAAGAGGTAGGTGAAGGGAGAGAGCAACACAGGAGTAAAGAAAAAGCCTTTTTTCCATAACTTCTTCTGACTTACACACTGCCAAACCATCCAAGTCTTTGTAACCTTACAATTTAACCAATGCTTTATGTGTAACAGCTTTTTTTAGATTTAGCTTTTTTTTTGCATTTAAGAGGTTCTTCACAGAAACAATATGAAAACAACACTATGCTAATCCACCAGTAAGTACCTATTTTTTTCCATGCCATTCCACCAGATAAACCACCTGGAGACTTGAGAACAGACTTCTTAACTAGCATAACCAGCAACACTACATGAATAAACCAGGTTTACCAGAGAAACAATGCTGATTCTTCAGCTTCACCAAATCTTTGCTGGATGTGCTGTTTTTCTCAGCACCTGTTTTCCACAAGATAAATCTTCTGGATACTTGAGAAGAGTCCCTACTACACGTTTCAACTAGCATAATCATACTAGTCAACCAGGTTCACCAGAAACAACATGCTGATCCACCACCTAAGTTTTGTTAGCAAGCATCTGTTTTTCAAGCCATTCCATCAGATCAGGGGTCACCAAGTTTGGTCCTGGAGGGCCAGTGTCCTGCCGAGTCTAGCTCCAACCCTAATCAAACACAACTGAAGCTGCTAATCAAGGTCTTACTAGGTATACTTGAAACTTCCAGACAAGTGTGTTGTGGAAAGTTGGAGCTAAACTCTGCAGGACACTGGCCCTTCGTGATCAAGGTTATTAGATCCTGAATCTGATGAACCTACATGTATGCCTTAAGTCCTCCTTAGACTTAACATGCATAATCAGCAAAACCATACCGGCTTCACTAAAAATACCACACAGATCCACCAGCTTCACCACCTATGTTTCATTAGTGAGCACATGCGTTTTGCAAGCCTTTCCAACAAATAAATAGCCTAAATCTGGAGACTTGAGAATAGGGATTTATTGAATCCCGAGTAGATGTCTTTACTAGCTTACAGCATGTGTACCCATTCCATCAAGGTTTTCTGAAAACCAGACTCACTTTACCTGGTCTAGAAGGCAGACCAGCATTAAAACCAGCAGCCTAAATTCCTTATTCAAGTACAGCAGCTGCTCTATCTCAGCAAGAAATGTGACTTAACTGTGACACGGAGCAGATTCCTGTGTCCTATAGGACGATCTGCCTGACTGCACTTTAGGAGTTTGCTCTCCTTGTTGCAACTCTGGGGAACAGCGGCGGGCTCATTATAAATGGATGACAATAACTGCTGCCACGCATGCACATTAGAACTGACATACCTTAATGGAGGCAGTTAAAAAGCCACAACATTTTAAACAAGTTATGGGAATTACAACTGGCTTATTGATTTGTGCTCACAGTAAAACAAGTGGCTTCACTTGTTACAGCAATGATAGGACATGATTGCACAGACATGGATAAACGGTGCCACTGCAGACATCGGCACAACCTAAATACCCAAACAAAATTGGATTATTTATTTTATAAATAATACACAGTATGTAGCATGTCAGTGATGCAAAAGTGAAGGAACCAAATTGACTGCTGCTCTGTGATGGATGACTTACTTTCTGCCATGGTCTGTTGCATATATGTGCAGTTGTGCAGGTCAAAAGGGCCCAGAAATGTGTGTATTCCCAGCCAATACAATATGGCCTGACAGTCCAAGTAATACTTTGGCAATCCAATGAGGGAAATTCTACCATTTTGTATCTTAATTTTCATTTGCAAAGCAGCAAGGAATCATACACACACTCATAAATACATCTGATATCTTCTGACAACATATCTGAAAACATTTCCACAAAACTGCAATCACAAGTCTAGCTCACAGTGTACAACAAATACTGAACTTTTGCATCAGTGTGTTAAAACTATATGCGCTTGCTAAGCAAGGTACCTTACAGAAGATGCACCTTTTGTAACTTTAACGTGTCCCAGTACCATGCTTCTGCACCAACAGTGTAAAATGTATAAGGTACTGGAATATATCAAAATATCATGTAATACATCAAAGTGCCATGGATGTAGTATGCTTTTTTGTAAGCTGCATGGGTTGTTTCACCTACCATAGTCTACATTTTCCCCTACAGTCCTGTTGAGAAAATAATGTACCTTCCCATCAGTCATCTGAGGCTGAGTTTCCCAGCTGCCCTTCCTTGGATTCACAACCATCCATCTCTTTAGCTGCTGCCTGGTGAGCCACAGTAAGAGGCAAGTTTCTATCTTCCTCTCTCTCTCTTCAATCTCTCTCTGCTCTCTTTCTCTCAGTGAACAGATGGAGCTCTGGCATCAGCAGTAAGTCAAGAGCACACAAACAGGTAAATGGCACAAGAGGCCTGACTTTACATAGCAAAAAAAAAAATCCTCTAGCTCTAATGTGAGAGTTATTTGTGCTGGGGCACATATGGTTTTGGTATGTCTGGCTGTGATATAGTTTAAAGTATTAAAATGGCGATTAGAAGAATTTATAGTTTTCCTCTTCACCAGGCTTTAATCTAATCTAATCAGTGGTGAATCTAATTAATTAAGTAATAAAATACCAAAAAAAGTATGAAAAAACCCTCTTTTGATCTTTTCTGGAAAATCCAGATAGATGACTAGCTTGAACCAAATAATGACCAGTTGGACCAGCTAGAATAGAGTAACCATGATGCAAAACATAACTACCATCTTAAGTTGCATTTTCCAGTAGTCAGAAAGGTATAAAATTAGATGCACTCTAAGTAATGTCCTCTTTGATTAACGGCATCGGCCTTCTGTCTTCATTTTTTTCGTTATCTGTCTCTCCCCAACATTCTTCTTCCCTCGTTCTCTCACTCTTTCATTAGCTGTCACACAGAGATGTTCCCCTGAGAGCTGCAGATAAAAGCTAGTGAGCGTAGCATGTTGCAGTGACCCTCCCTTAACCGTTTGGACCATTATCAGTGACAAGCTTTCATCCTCAGACCTGCTCTCACCTCGCTCGAGGCCCAAGGGTCTCATTCTCATCGTAAATACCGCACTGCTTAACCCTGCCAGAATCAGTGAGGCCAGAAGGTTAACAGTGCAATGGATGGCCATCTTTTTTCCCTCTGCTCCTACTACTTTGAGTCTTAGGATGGAAGTCAAATGGGGCCTGGAAGCACCGCGTTGTAAGTCTTTGAGGTTTGGCAATAAATACAAGGCTTTGCCTTCTTTTCAAATCAGATGATGTGACATAAACAGCTTCTGTTTTTAACCGGGGGAAAAGGTTTTCACATTTATCAGGCACGCTTAAACAACTCCTATGAACTTTGCCCCTCTATAGGGGGTTAAATAACCAGTTGACAAAGATCAGATTCTGGGTTATCTAAGGTGTCTACTGTTAACAATAATTTTTTCAACTCTAGGCAGTCTGAGGTGCTTTATTAGAGCTGAGATGTCTGTGACAGTGAATCTTCATTTCTGATTAATTCAGCTGCCGCACCAGGACTTGATGGGACTTGAACCAATTTAATCACACAGATGAGAAAGCCAGCCATGCCATTACTGCATTTAAAATAAAAAGATACTTCTAAGGGTCCCTGAATAGGGGCCCCAAATCAGCAGCCATTCAGAGCAGCAGATTCACAATTTGGCAATTAAGAATCGCCTTTCAGTGGGTGCGCCTGTCTTAAAAGGGGAAGGGAATGCACATCTGAATAGGAGGGGGGTTTAATTGCTTTTGCTTTTAAGTCCAGATTTGTTGAAGGAGAAACCCTGATTTGGAAGATGGGAGGATGAAAACAGTGGAAAAGAAAGAGAGATGGCATCTCCTAGATTGCACTGCTCAGGCAGAGAGAAGGCCTTGCTGTGCCAAGGAGAAAACACAGTGAGCTGTGCCAAACCTTCTCGCATCTGGGACTGAGAGCGAGTGGGCTGCACACACTCGTCCCCTCCCATCAGCCATTCCTCCTCACACTATAAACATCTGGTGTCCAAACCACACATTGAAACCTGATCCCAAGACTAGGACTCCAAGCCAACACCAGGTCATTTGATTGGCTGAAAGCAGGCCAGGGCATTCCGATGATTCACTCCCACCAATAAGACATGATGGTTCTGAAGGGCCTCATTGGAAGGCTTGTTGTTATTCTAAATGGTCCAGACATAAAAAAAAAATCACATTCAGAGAAGCAATGAAGTAAGAAAACATGCTCTCTGAGGACAAATGCCATAAAAAAAGACAGAGTAAACCAAGCATACCTCATTTTACTCACACACAAATGACTGTCAATTTACACATTTAGTAATTTTGGGAACTTTGAATCATTCTACACTGACAGTGATGAGCTTCAGAAATTCCTTGCGGGATGAATAGCTTCAGCAGATATTACCATGCAATCTCTGTTCATTACTCTTTCCTTCTACAAAGAGAAGGCAAGAGCTCAAACAGTTGATTTGTTGGAAGTGGAATTCCTAGTGAAAGCATCCGGAGACAGAAGTTTCCATCGTACCATGACAATCTTTCCCAGTTTTTCCGTGATTAGCACATTAGTCGTGATGATGATGATACTAAGGAATGGCATCTGCGTCGTGATTATTTGCCTAAAGTGTGTACACAGATTGACCTTGCAAGAGAGCACATTCTGCTTTCTTCTGATGACATGAAAGAGGGTAAATTTACTGAAGATGATTTGTTTTATCTATTTATATCTCAGTTCAGGATAAACTCAGTTTTGTCAAGGTCTTTGAGTCCTTACTATATCAGATTAGTTCATTGCTAAACTAAATACTTACATAATTTGATGAAAGAGAAGTCAAGAAAGAGTTCAATACCTGGTCTCATGATGAAAATGTACCTCTGGGAACATTTTCTCAATATGGGAAATATGTACCAAAAAGTCCACATTGAACTTAAGAACTGGACTCAGGAAGCAGAATCCCATCAAAAATATGACTACGAAGAAAGAAGACTGAAACAGCATGCTCGCAATTGTGTTTTTCGTCACATTTTACCATACTACTGAATTTAGAACTGAAAAAAAGACTTCACTTTAAACGTACTATATGCAAGTTCATCTTTTCCGGAGTAAAAAAAAAAGAACAATGCATATCAAGTTTTGCATTTTAAATCAAATAAATAACTTAAGCTTAAAAACATGACATACATGTGACAGGAAAGCAGTTAAATTCTACAGTAATACAGTAAAAATAAAAGTACTACAGCAAAAACCTAAACTTTGTGCATTTTTACTTCACATGTGAACTTCATCACAATTTTTCCATCTGCCTGCAAATATATCTACCACTGCATAAACAGTACAGCGTGATCGCTATTGGTAGAAATAACATCTTATATACCACCAAACATATGTGGATCTACCAACCTGAAAACTAATTCTGCAGACTTGTGAACAAATCTCTCTCAGCACGCTCTCCCTGTCTGAACGAAAAGACACAGACGTAATTAATTTGTTCTTTGGTGTCTCTCCGTGTTGTCTTATGCTAATCTTATGCACACTGTATCATTTCGTTATCATTCATTTCAGCAATAATCCTCTGGTGAAACAGCAGCTGAGGCTGTGTGCTCTGCTGAACCCCGCTCTCGCGATCCTGTAGGCCGGTCCAAGGCAAATACGATCAGATTGATTGGGAAGTCGCTGAAGTAGAGGTGTACAGATGTACTTGTTTAGGCTGGATTACACTCCATTAAGTGAGTGTGAGGAGAGAGGTGACCTACCACACTGCTCACAGAAACAAAGGACAGTCTATGTGATGGAACATAATGGAGTGTTTACTTTGTGTTGGACAGGGTTCTTCTGCACAAAGATGACATGATTTGGAATATTTTACAGAAAGTCAGCTAAAAGCTCTTTCTTTAAATGAAATATTAGTGCCAAAAAGTAGCCTGCAGATGAATTGATAGTTTCCACTCACATACAGTATTTTTTCATTTCAATAAAAAAAATTAATTAATTTTTATTACATAAACCTCCTAAAAAGATACATTTAAAATTTGTAAATAAATTGTTTCTTGTTTAGTGTATACATATAACTAAAATGTGTAGAAAGCTATGCTCCCAACAACATTTTCAGTTTCATTGCAATTTTGACTATGTTTTTACAGATGTTCTGATATGTTTTGACCCAACTCTGCTCCATGAAATCATATTATCGTATATAAGCTGGTGAAAACATTACAATGTACAATGGTAATTAGGCATTTGTTTAAAAAACAAGCCAACCAGATTTTGTTCATGACTTGTGAACATTTTTATAGAATTTAAAATTTCAATAAGAAGCCAATCAAAATTTCCATTTAAGTCCACCCAGTTTTGAGGTCCATGCAAATGGCCGTTCCAGCCTACTGTCTCGAGGTGCATGATTGGAAACACAGCAAAAAGAGTTTGTTTTCCAAAGTAGTGCATTTTGCTCCTGGTTCGGTAGACGGAAATATTAAAGCTGTTAAAATGACTACAGGGATTTCTCCTGCACACTAAAGACCTTGCTGTTTTAAATCATGTGCGGCGATTTTTAAGAATTATGAAATGAGTGAACAAACAACGCTAAACAAAATGTTCCAGCGTACTGCACTAATTCATTTAGAGCTAAATTGCACCATTGTGAATGAATCCCCCGAGGCGTCTCTCCATGAAGCTAATTGAGCACTTGAGGAGCTCAAACTTGCCGCTGCTCCTGATTAATGTACCTGTGACCATTTGTAAGACGGAGAGATCTGAGAGAATATGAATGAGTCGGAGTGCACTAGGAAAAGGGGTCATTCAGACTGTTAAGAGACAAATTAGCATTCCTGCTAATCGCACAAAGAGGCAGACAGGGAGACGGAGAGCTCTCGGAGGCGCTATCATTAAGAACTGCTAAATAGCTTTTCATTAGCGCGTGAAGCGCCGAGGTCCGTGTATCTGCATGGGCGGCCAACTGCAAAGACTGAACTCTGTGACCAAAGAAATGCTCTGGACTGGCAAGTGCCCTGAGAAACGAGTGATACCATCACTTTCCCACTGAGGGACATTTCGTTATCACACTATCATTACAAATGGCTCGCTGCAACACAAAAAGCCAGGAAACCAGAGTGCAATCAAGTCTTTACTCACGTCTCCACCCGGCCTCTGTAATTTATTTAACTATTTGCTCTGGTTAACGATGTTTCTTTTAAAGATGTAATTACACACTTCTCTCTCACACTACAGACGTGGACAAAATTGTTGGTACCCTTTGGTCAATGAAAGAAAAAGTCACAATGGTCACAGAAATAACTGTTATCTGACAAAAGTAATAATAAATAAAAATTCTATAAATGTTAACCAATGAAAGTCAGACATTGTTTTTCAACCATGCTTCAACAGAATTATTTAAAAAAATAAACTCACGAAACAGGCATGGACAAAAATGATGGTACCCCTAGAAAACACTGAAAATAATGTGACCAAAGGGACATGTTAATTCAAGGTGTGTCCACTAATTAGCATCACAGGTGTCTACAACCTTGTAATCAGCCATTGGGCCTATATATATGGCTCCAGGTAATCACTGTGTTGTTTGGTGATATGGTGTGTACCACACTCGACATGGACCAGAGGAAGCAAAGGAAAGAGTTGTCTCAAGAGATCAGAAAGAAAATTATAGACAAGCATGTTAAAGGTAAAGGCTATAAGACCATCTCCAAGCAACTAGATGTTCCTGTGACTACAGTTGCACATATTATTCAGAAGTTTAAGATCCATGGGACTGTAGCCAACCTCCTGGACGTGGCCGCAGGAGGAAAATTGATGACAAATCTAAGAGACAGATAATCCGAATGGTAACAAAAGAGCCTAGAAAGACTTCTAAAGAGATTCAAGGTGAACTTCATGCTCAAGGAACATCAGTGTCAGATCGCACCATCCGTCGTTGTTTGAGCCAAAGTGGACTACATGGGAGACGACCAAGGAGGACACCATTGTTGAAAACAAATCATAAAAAAGCAAGACTGGAATATGCCAAACTACATGTTGACAAGCCACAAAGCTTCTGGGAGAATGTCCTGTGGACAGATGAGACAAAAATCGAAGTTTTTGCCAAGGCACATCAGCTGTATGTTCACAGACGAAAAAATGAAGCATATCAAGAAAAGAACACTGTCCCTACTGTGAAACATGGAGGAGGCTCTGTTATGTTCTGGGGCTGCTTTGCTGCGTCTGGCACAGGGTGTCTTGAATCTGTGCAGGGTACAATGAAATCTCAAGACTATCAAGGAATTCTAGAGAGAAATGTACTAGCCAGTGTCAGAAAGCTTGGTCTCAGTCGCAGGTCATGGGTCTTGCAACAGGACAATGACCCAAAACACACCGCTAAAAACACCCAAGAATGGCTAAGAGGAAAAAATTGGACTATTGTAAAGTGGCCTTCTATGAGCCCTGACCTCAATCCTATTGAGCATCTTTGGAAGGAGCTGAAACATGCAGTCTGGAAAAGGCACCCTTCAAACCGGACACAACTGGAGCAGTTTGCTCATGAGGAGTGGGCCAAAATACCTGCTGAGAGGTGCAGAAGTCTCATTGACAGTTACAGGAAGCGTTTGATTGCAGTGATTGCCTCAAAAGGTTGCGCAACAAAAATATTAAGTTAGGGTACCATCATTTTTGTCCAGGTCTGTTTCATGAGTTTATTTTTTTAATAATTCTGTTGAAGCATGGTTGAAAAACAATGTCTGACTTTCATTGGTTAACATTTATAGAATTTTATTTATTATTACTTTTGTCAGATTAAAGTTATTTCTGTGACCATTGTGAGTTTTTCTTTCATTGACCAAAGGGTACCAACAATTTTGTCCACGTCTGTATATTTTCCTGCAAATAAGGAAGTGGCTTTAATCGGAGGGTAAAATTAGGCACCCAGTGCTTGATACATTTTATTGCTCAGACCTTGCTCTTTTATAGCTCAGGATAATTAATCCAAGATCTCTGTTACGTTTCGGAACCTTCACGCTCCTAAAATTTGCTCCTAAAACTTCCTGGAAGTAATACAAATAGACGGAATTGGTGTTTAAGTTTTTGCCGTCTCAACCTCACGTGTTATTTCAGAGCAGACTCAAATTTATATATGTTAGGTCCGGTTTCACAGACGGGATTTAGCCTAAACAAGGATTAACTCATTGTTCAATTAAGACTATTTAAGTAATTTTTATAAACATGCCTTAGAAAAAAACATTACTGGTGTGCATCTTAAGACAAAACAAAAATACTGACATGTTTTAAGATCAGTCAGTGCCAGTTTCTTTTAGTTGAAAGAGCTCTGATTTACATTTTAGTCTAGAATTAGGCTTAAGCTTTGTCTGTGAAACTGGGGGTTAGACATTTTGTATCAATGACTCAATAAAAGATTGAGTTTTCCATTTAACAAAAACATCATGTCAGGTATCTGACAATTTAAGATACTTCACCACAAAATAACTTGCTTTAATTAAATGCACATTGTTTTAGGAACATTTTGTTTTTATTGTAAAGTACAAGAAAAAAATAATTGCATGAGGAGACAAAAAAAATCTCCATCAGCTTGCATTGATGTTTGACAAATATGAGTTATATGAGAGTAAATATAGCAACATTTTGATTTTTTAAGGTCTTTCTTGCATTCCTTTCCGACTGTAGATAAATGTCAGTTGGAGTTCAGCATCTTAAGTTTGTTTTGTTAGTACCACAGCTGAGACGGAGGGAAAAAAGCAAGAGAAAAGCACAGAAGAACATCAAAGGTCTGCTCCAAACCCAAGAAAAACCCATGTTCTCCGAAGAACCCCCAGAGACTAGCAAGAACAGATCGTTGTGACTGTAATATGTGATATTTAGGTGAACGGAGAGGGAATAAAGCACATGCACACACATACACCAAGGAAGAAATGGCTTTTTGAAGCACTTTTTTGAAGTTTTTGTCCTGTAATGAAACCGTTCCAGCACACCAACCACAGCCGACCACAGAGAGGATCGCCGTTTATGAGAGAAGGCCACGTAATTCCTTTACTGTGTATTTGTTGTGTGCTGTGAATGGCTCAGCATGAGGCAGCAGGTGCACCAGCACCGTTCATTACGACAGACTGACTGAACTGACATCTCCCACTTAACTGATCACACACACACACACACACACACACACTAATACACGCTCTTTGTTCTCACTGTCTCTGTGTTTGAAACTGTACACAGCAAGCAACCCCCCACACAAAGCAGCACACACACATAATACGTCTTTCAACTGGACTCCACAGTGTCTAGGTGGGCAGCTTTCCCATGCAATGCAGCCGCAGTATACAAATCCCAACCTAATCTCACAAAATTACATTATTAAACCTCATAACACTGCAAAGATGATAATATGTGTATATACCAACCTGGTCTCGTGTCATAAACGTATCTTGGCGCACGTTTTAGCGAGACACCAAATACGTACCGATAAGTACATATCACTGCAGTTTACAAAAGAAATGAACACTAGAGGCAGTAAAACTCTGATATGTGACTTCAAAGTAATATTAATATTCTGGGCTATTTAAAATCTGATGCTTTTGACGTTAGCATCATATTCAGCTTCATATCTATGTGTTTTCGTAGACGGTAAGTATGTTCGGTAGATCACGGAGTGCAGAGATGTTTTTGAGAGATGAGGAGCTCCGGTTCAATCCTGTGTGACTACGCTTCAACAAAACAGCTCAAAACTGTGTAAAAGTAAATGTGAAATGGCACGATTGCATTAAAAAATGCTTTTTTATATCAGTTTTGCATTTCTTAAAAAAACTGTGTATGCACACAGCTAGTATTTTTATGAAACCAGGCATCTAGGACAAGTTCAAAATAGCATACTAATATTACTGTATTAATATTAGCATACGTGTGTGTGTGTGTGGTTTTACAAATGAGCTAGCGTCATCTGCCACAGTTTTAAACATCCTTGTCTTTATTCATTTCATTGGGTTGCCAAAAGTTAACACATTTAACACAAAAATGCCATAAAATGCCAAATAACCATATTTGTGTCCAGCATGGTAACTAGAGGCCATTTGAATAATTAAATATGCATTGCGGTGAGGTCATATGACAATTTTGCATACAGTTTAAAAGCTTTTTGTATGAATAATGCACGTTGCTTTACATGGTAATAAGCAGGCTTACTAGACTTACAATAGTGGTATTTAAACAGAGCCATCATGTCAGTGCACATTCATTACGTATAGATCATTAATATGAAACATCTCCTATGATGGCCATTTTCGGCCTTACATTTTTATATCGGTGAAGTTTTTCGGGGTAGACAGATGAGTGACAGCAGGTGGATTAAAGCAGTGATCCTCCTGTTCATATCATGACCTTCATCCTTTAAGTGCATTGTGGATTATTGAATGAAGTGACATATGCCACCCCATAAAAAAAAGATTACCGTTCCTCGATAAGCCAGTGTCAGGTGCTATTCAGCACTTTGTTGCACATGACTGAAACATGAAGCCTCTAACATATGGAAGGGAGAATGTACGTGTGCATTATTTATTTTTTATAAACGGTTAAATAAGAAAGGTCTGACATAACATACGTTTGCGCAGATCAGGGGAAGCCTGGGAAATTCACAGGTTCCCGAACCTTGGCAAAGCTTTCTGGTATCGATTCATGGCAGGAAGTCAGTCTTTTGAAGTTACTCCCCTGGTGAACGGAACGCAGCTTCAATTGAATCCTGATCAATTCAGACAACCTATGAATTTTGTTTAGTAAGACAGTGGGCGAGAAAAAACGAATCATGTGCGCGTGTGTGTGTGTGTGTGTGGTATAACCAGGAAGGCTGTACTTGACTTGAGGTCGTATTCTGAGCAGATGTAATAAAATCGGTGAAGGCCGGGATAGATGGCGATTTTAATGACGCGTCTCCGGCCAATCAGCTCATGCAAGCGTCTTTTACCGCTTACATTGAAAACTATACGGTTAACAAGACAAAGAGCGAAACGAGAAAGAAAAGAGTTTAAGAAGGATTTTTATATAAAGGATTTATTCATATTGATGATTTCTGTTCATCTTTTAATTCGTTTGCTTGCTTTCAGTCTCTGTTTCCTGCAGTGTTTCTCTTCTGGACGGCGTGAAGAGGAAGGGCATTGAGCATTCAGAAACAAGCACTGACCTTGGCCCACCCGTCCCATCTGAGACAGGAGTGAGTTTCATAGCAGGCACCTGTACGTGCAAGCACCCACACACACACACACACACACACACACACACACTTCTCTCTTGCTGATTCACACTTTGGTTGGAGTAGGGAAACGTAACCTCCCAAGGTTACCACACCGCCTGCAATTACAGATTTACAAACACACACAGAACAGAACTAGCTAAAGCTGGAAAATATATGATATTCTCACTATATTTTCACAAACACTTGATGGCAATGTAATATTAAGTAACATTATTAATATTGTAACAGTACATGCCATTTTAGTTTGGCCAATGAGATACATCGACATTTTTTATGTATTATTTAGGTTATATAAATTAATTCAAACATTTGATTCAGTGGGTTGTTTTGTGACATCACTTAAAAAAAAAACAGTTTTATGTTATATATTAATGTCTTAAGACAAAAACAAAATAAGAGGAAGAATATTGCTATGTATTGCTTTTCATATAATTAAATACATAAATGTGTTAAATATTTAAATTTAGGTGCTTGAATATTTGATCATTAAATTTTGTGAATAACGTAGCATTTTGTTTGAAATAATTGTTCCTGTGACTGAAATAAAATACACAAAACAAAGCAAAGCTTTTTAAAATTTAAAAGCAATTTCTAAATAAAAAATGTGTAACGTGTAAGTCCTACACCAAACATTTTCTTCCAGTGCATTATAGGCTGAATATTAAGCTTTCTGTTATTTTGCCCATTCATAACCGGAAAACTGTACATAAGCTTATAGAAGATATTTTAATACACAAACGCACGCATCGACAGACATCTTCGTACACTTGACTCATTTTTCAGATCACATTATCAGAACAGCGGTACGTGTTTGTACGGTTTCTCAGAGGAGTCTCAGGCCAAGATGCCAGATGATGGATGAGGTTACATGACTCTCTGTATCACTTCCACATATAACCGCACACAGCCTTGACTCGGCGCTACCTGTTTTGGTCCCCCATCAGATCGACACGTGAGCTGCTCTGGTAGGCAGGACTCAAGAGCGATTATGAAGATCCATCAGCATCATTTTCATTGCTCTGCCCCCTACAGAAGCACGTATCGCATGCAGCGGGGGGCCGAGAGGGCAGCGGCCTCATGCTTGAGATCAGAAAAATGAGGCGATGAAAACGGTTCCTCATACAAGAGTGTGTCAAAGGGAACAATACCAATTCTGAGAGTGAATTGGGGCTGACCCTTCAGATTGATGGAGTGATAGAGTAGTGTGTGTGTGTGTGTGTGAGGGTCAAAGGAGTGTTAATGTGGATATTTTGAAATGTGGCACCCTTGAAATGACAGGTATTTGCCACGGGTTGATGTTTTACGCACACACAGGGAGATCAGGTCAGACCTGAAACCCTGCTGTCATTGAGGACAGGAACCTATGAAGGACAAACCGCAGCGCTTCTCGATTAACTGTGTCCTTCCTCCTACAACACACGTGTACACATGGGACTCCTCATGATGAGCTCTTTCTACCAATCAATGCACAGGAAGGGAACGATTTTCTGCTCAATCCACGAAGGACTTCCTAGAGCACCTGCGATGAGCAGAAACAAGTTTAAAAAGGAAAAAGAGAAGTTAAAAAAAATCCCAGTGAATCTAAATATAGAACAAAATGCAAGAGAATAAGTGAAGGTGAGCGGCGCTGAACTGGAACTGAAGGGAAGTTCACTGAATTAGCATTTGAGTTATCCCTGTAAAGTCTGACATGTCAAATAATAGTTAAATAGTAATATTTATTTATGGTTTGTATAGTATGACATAGTAAAAATACAGAGGAGGAATACGATCACTGAAGGCACAAAATTAGCAAAAACATGTAGTTTGGAGAAGATAAACAGATTTAATTCTGATTGAAAACATTTAATGCGATGCAATATAAAGATAATTCAAAGACGAACAAATAAACACTATATAAAAGCAGTACATTGCATAAATATCTGTAAAACCTGTGTTTGCAACATCACTAAAAGGCATTTTACTTGCCAAAAAAATGATGAAATATCAGTAATGACTTTGTTGCGCAAGTTAACATGAATCACATTCATAATCCATTTTACATACGTAATGTGAGAACGAAACAATAATAAAGACAAAAACATGTGACGTTATCCATCGGTAATTTACTCCATAGCAGAAACACTGTTTTGACTAATAGTTAACCAATTCCTTACAAGGCCTACATAACCTGCTCCACCTCTAAAGTGATAGTCTTATCACATTTTGATAAAAGAGTTGGGCAGAAAGGAAAATGCATTACGATTATCTTAAATGCGGCTAATTTGAATTCACTTTAATAGGGCAGGTTAACCACCGCAGCAATGAGGATGCTGTTGTTGGAATTAATTTGATGCTGCAGAGTGCAGGCAGAAGTCTAAAACGATAACCAGCTGGTCAATAATCCCATCCCCTTCATGCCTCAATGTGTCCGTTACTGACGCTGCAGCAACAAAAAAAAAAGGTGTCATGCTGTCGATCCATCTTAAAGTTGATTGTTAGATCTTGCTAACAAGCACATGTCAATCACTCAATTACAGCCGAGACTCCAAAGTGAGGTCTGGACATACCCAAGGAGCATGTAATGTCTTACACTGTTAAAGCCAGACATACATCTAACTCTCCAAGGATGCTTCGACTTCAATTCAAGTCTTTCTTAATGAAAGAGCCGAACGCTGATACAGAGCAGAACCTTGGAATGTTTCTGTGAAACTCTAGAGGGAGTAACTTCCCTGAATGCCCTCCAGGGCCATAAATACATCCGTGCTGGACCGATGACCTTCCTCTTACCGTGATAGAATTGATGTGCTCAGCCGTTGCGAACCAGAGCACTTCCAAGGACCCGTCCTTGCGCCCTACAGTCGACCTTTATAAGTCAGACCGCCTTTCTGTCCCCCCTATCTGTCATTGAATACAGGGCAGTGATTTCTGGGTATTGATCCAGGTCATGTGATCCAAAGATCAATAGGTGGTATATATCACCCCACAGGGTGTTCTGAGATGCTAAAGGCAAGCAAGGATGAGTTATTTGCCTAGCATGACTCTAAGGAAGCAGACAAAGGCTAATTACATGGACCTTTCCGTGAAACTCAGATTCAATTAAAGGAAATGTTTTCTTATTGACCTCAAAACAGGTGCACACTTGTGGGCTGGACTCACATTTACTTGGGTCAATGATGAATAAGAATGTCCACGGTAAAGAAAAATGAATGAATGAATTTGAAACAAAATTCACTAGCAAATATTCTGTGTTTTTACACTATAAAAAAAACATTAAAAAGGTCATTCATTTAACTAGATAATGTCAGCTTCAACATTAATTCAGCTAAAATCCAACTTGTTTTGAACTGAATTAAACTGCAATTTTTCTTCTTCATTAATATAATTTTTAATGCACATTTTAATGAATTAGAACTCTTTTTACTCTATTTACTTATATAAAGTTTCCTGGTCAAAACACACACACACATATACACATATACACACACACATATATATATATATATATATATATATATATATATATATATATATATATATATATATATATATATATATGTATATGTATATGTATATGTCTATGATATAAATTCCTGTTGTTTTTTTTTTTTATTTTTCTGTATGTTTTTGTATTCTGGTTGTACCATTTCACTTAGATTTTGAGGAAACAAACGTATGTTTAAAATAAGCTTTTTCAAACAATAATGAAAAGTCATGCCAAAATGATCTGAAAAAAAAAATAATAATAATGCGGAATGCAGAAATCATTTAAAACAATAATAGATACCGGTTTCAAAATAGCCATCAAATCATATACCCACAGAACAGATTGCCTGCAGAAAAAGTCACAAAAAAACAAAACAGTTGCAATCTTGCTTCACGCAAGACAGACAACAATTCTGTCTGTTCTTGACAGTCTCTCCCGTCGTGTCCTGTCCAGGCCCCACCTGTGTGGCGATAATGAGCCCTGCTCTGCATCGCTCAGCACGAGACGCTGCCTTTCATACACTCTGCCTAAAGAAACGCCACACCAGCCATTCATTACCGCCAGCAAAAGAGAGGGAATCTGTCGGATAAGCTGCACATTATAAGACAGACAGCTATACTCCGTAATTCCTTCAGAGTAGCTGTAAGCCTGTCGTTATCAGGCGGCGCGTTCGTTTTAATTGTGTCTGCTTTAAACACATTAGCCTGGCGCCCTAATGCGAACCCCGTCATAGCGTAACATTACAGTGAACCGCACCGCTAGCAGCTAATTGATGTCACTCTAATTAAATTGCACAAAAGGAGGCACTTTATTTCCACAATTTTCAACTTGCGGTGCCGTGTAAACAATCAGTATCAAACCCTGAATAATATCAGCCCAGAGGGGACAGAAAACACACTGCAGTGCTTCCGCCCCGAGTGTGTTTGTCACTAAAGTGCTGCAGAGGTCAAAACGAGGTGAGTAACAAAAGATGAAATCCCCAAAAAATTGCTTCCCCCGTCTGCCGAAGTGCAGACGGCAGTGTTTACATGGGCACACGTTTACTCTCTGAAGTGTGGCATCTCGCTCGGTGCTATGAATAAGTCATGGAGGTAGCGAGAGGAAGGGTAAACACTCTCCTCGAGGAGCCAAGGGCTCGGTGACCACTTCCGAGATGCTTTGGCTATGTTTGCCTTGGTCAAACGCTCCTAAATTGTCAAGCGCACACAGACCCAAGGACAGAAATCTTGAAATGTTGTGCTAAACTGTCTGAGGTGGACAAACACAGACTGCGATGCTCAGCACCTGGGAAATGTCATCCACTTACTAGTAATTACACTATACCCAAAAAAGCAGCACTTGCTGTCACAACTACAAGAAGCTGGATCAGGACCTGCTTATACCGAATAACATCAGCAGGAAAGGAGATAGGTACCAGGACAGCTCTTTGCACAATGCGTATTTTGATTGCTTGTAGGACCCAAACTCTGCAGTACAAGAGAAACTACGTTAGCGATAAAGCAAGGTTGTCACCTGTAGTTGCTCTGCTGAAAACACATAGCTGGTCACCATCTGTGTTTTGAACTCTACCGTACCGTAGCTACCTTATAGGAGACAACAGCTTTCCTCAAACAGCTTTGCATTGTTCAGTAGTATATGTAAATTAACAATGCGTTTATGTAACCTGGACCCAGATCAATCTGCCCGGAGCTTTCAAAAGTCCAAATGACATGTTTTGCAGTGTGCTTTTGAAAGCTTTGGGGCTTTTGTTGAAACACCTAATTAAATTCCTGCACGCGGACAGTGAGATAGCACCAACATCAAAACTGCACTACGCACCGATAAAAATTATACTGTGTTGAAGAAAATACTATGATAAAACAAATGTTAAATATTTTAGTTTACAAAAGAGTTTTTTTTAGAAAGCTTGCAGAAAGTAAGGTTTTAATTTATAAGCATATATTAACAGATTTTTTTTGAGAAATTATCAGAGTTATAAAGCTAAAACATACTCAACTTTCTGATGCTGGTTTATCTGTCATACATTTTCTAGCTGTATTCACACTGTTTTGTAGTTACTTTTAAACATTGTACAGTTAAACATTGTAAATTTGCGTGAGAGGATATATGCCAATTATACATTTTTTAAAGGAACATCTTTTTTTAAAATTAGACTCATTTTCCAAACTCCAAAGTTGAGTTTTACCGTCTTCAAATCCATTCAGCCGATCTCTGGTTCTGGTGATAGCTTAGCATAGATTATTGAATCTGATTAAACCGTTAGCATCTCTTGCTCAGAAGTGACCAAGGAGTTTTGATATTTTTTCTATTTAAAACTTTAAGACTACAGTACTGTAGTTACACTGTGTACTAAGAACTAAGAACTATACTTTCATTCCCGGACCTTCGCTGCCGTACTATGGGTGCAATAGGGGCGATGATATTTCACAGCACCGTTTGAACAGGGAGCATGCCTTACAAACATTTGCGAGATACACTTTGTAACATCACCACCATGGTACGGCAGCAAAGTTCCTTGATACAGTTCCTAGTTATATCAGCCTAGGAAATCGCAACTTTTCATTTTCCGGCAATCTTAGTACAGAATGTAACTCTAGAAGATTTAAATAGGAATACAAAGTTTTAAATAGGAAGAAAAACTCTTTAGTCATTTTCAAGCAAGAGATGCTAACAGCCTAATCTGATTCAATGATCAATGCTAAGCTGAGCACTCAATTGTTTAATTCTTGGGGAGGTGGAAAATTAGCCTATATTTTTTAAAAAGTAGAGTGTTCCTTTAATACGAGAAAAAGTCAAGTGAGTCAAGTCTTTTGGTGTTCTGTGTTGAAATGCATATAGTGAGAAGTTGAGAGGTAAAAGTCAATGCAGCTGATAAGGCTTGAATCTTTCTTTCTATGTTTTTCTGTCTACTGGTAGGTCTGAAGTTTGAAGTTGGTGAAGTTGCACAAATTTGTAAAATTACGTCCAAGAGAAAGTCAATCCTGCTCCTGGAGGACCACATTCCTGCTGAGTTGAACTTCAACCCTTGAACCAAGTACTTCAAAATTACTAGGATCTTCTGGCAGGAGCAGTATGTTAGGACAAGGTGAAACTAAACATCCACTAACATCCAAAAACCATAGAAACATTACAAGAAAAGGAAAGCACTAACCACTGGATGGACTGAAATCTTTAGCATATATGAAGAGGCGTGATGGAACAGTGAGGAGTTTCAGTTGGAATTTCGTGGGCGCTCTGGGACGTTCTTTGCTGAGACAGCACACTCCCTTTCCTCCCTCTCTCCCAGCCCTATGCACCACGACACCAGGGATTTAATTGCCTCATTAGCACAGAGGCTGGTGAGGAGCTGAATCCACCACATTGCTCAATGTCAAAAGAGCATCCATGAAGAAAGGTTAACCAACTAAGAGATCACATGCCCTTTCACATCACACTCTGTTGGTTTTGCATAATCAAGAAAGAATCAAAGAGCAAACAAAGACCAGAGCAGCTATGAGTTGACAGATGTATGAACTCCCGAGAGGAGCTGAAAATAATAAAATTGGCAATGGTGCTCCATATGTTGCAATATATCAAAAGTCAGAGTCAATAAGACTGTTTACTGAAGCTGTAAAGCATTGTTTAAGGTCTGCTGCAACCCTCGTTCAGATTTTAATTATTCTGAAAGCCTCGTTTTGCAAACGTAGCTATTCTCTCCCACCAAGTCTCTCTGGACCAAGGGCAACAAATCTTGCCAAATTTGAGTACTCCACATCCTTTGTTTGTATAAAAAAACACAGGAAACAAAATGATAAAATTAAATGGGATTTAATTTTACTGTACCTGCAACTAGTTCGGAAATGTAATTTCAAGTCAGTAGTGACAAGAACAAAGTGCAGCTCAATAAAATTAAATGTACACGTCTGAAAAAACAGCTACTTGCAAGGCAGCTAAAGAACAGACAAAATTGTACGAATTTTAAGAAATTTTAGGAAGCAGACAAAATTTAAAGTTTCGTTTGTAAATGAAATGTCACATCAGATCTGCTTTGCTGCTGTCATGGAGACACTTCTTGATTGCTGTCACAAGAATCAGTTCAGTGGAAGCCCATCTTTGCAACAAATAATGCAGGTATAGAGACCAATCCGCATTCAGTATGCAAATATCACAATGACATCAACTGTAATCAAACATACAGTATTTCTTCTGTTGGTCATTAATGTGTGTGTGTGTGTGTGTATAATATAGAACTCCTGACAAGTCTTTTTGCAGCTGTTCTAAGTCTGGGATTAGTTTAAAAAAAAAAAAAATGCAGTTAATTATGTGTAGTCTCGGCGAGTACATCTTAAGACAGTATAAGGAAATGTTTGCAGAGAGTGATGAATAGCTATACAGGAGCGGTTGTGTGGAAAGCCCTTATATGGAGATGATCACATGAACCCTTATTTATATTCATCAGCATGAAAGGGGGCTATAAAACAAATTCATATGTGCATGCACCTGTTCCGAGAGCATATTTTCTACTCACGTAAGTGCTCTCGTGTGCAATTATTAGCGAATGAAGCGATGTGTGCAAATAATTTCATGCATTTTTAGTATTTCCGACTTGCCACCGTTTACCTTCGATCCATTCCAAGCGCATCTCTCTTTGAAATATTACCGTTTTCTAGTTTGATGGTGCACAGAGACAGTTATCCTACATGAAAATCATAAATAATCAGCTGGAAAGAGACACAAGGGAAGCCAAAAATGACTAAACAATTAAGCATGTACAGAGGAATATGGCTGCAGGCTGGGACTCAGGAAGAGAACGGCTTTAATGTTTGCTCCCTGAGGTGCGGTAAGCTTGTTATGCCATACGCAGGCCTAGTCTCAAGGTCTCAATGTGGGAGTGTGCATGTTTCAACCAAACAGAGTAGCAACCAAAGGCTTTGGCTGCGTTTCTGAATAAATCTGCTGTGTTTTAGACGTTAACAGCGAAGGCTTACTGATATGGCCTCTGTCAGATTCTGTGTAATGTACGGAGATGCCGCCGGCTATACAGCGCTTCCCGCACCTGGTATGCAGCGACACAGAAGATATATTAAACCGTAAAGATACACATCTGCATGAGCAGGGTAGCGGAAGGTCTCCATTTCATCAACAAGTCAAGTCTAACGACTCGTAAAAAAAATGAGGGTGGCTACGCCATCTGTTCGGAAACTGTTTGCGAAGAATAAAAAGGAAGGGAAAAAGTGGGTGCTTTTTACAGCAGGGTGACGAACAATACCGATTTCTCAAGGTGAAAGCACCTGGACAAGAGGTTTAATCTTGAGTGCAAACACTGAGTGTGTGCAGCCGCTGGCCGTTTAAAAGGTTGAGTCACTTAGTTAAACGGGCACGCTGGAGTCGGTGTAATCAGGCGCATTAGGGAGTTAATTGCAGACAGCCTTGCGATTGATCAGCGATACTCCTTTATGCAATGTTTTTGCTCGAGTATGAAGAACGAAATGTCTGACACTGAGGCCTGATAATTAAGCCATTCATCACCCAAGCCTATTACTTCCTTGTACAAGTACCAATGCTTATGCAGATTATACAATCCAGAAATAAAATCCATTTACCTTGGTGACCATCCAAAATCATCTATTAGCATATTACCGTCCACATTTTTCGTGCTTTAGACACTGAAATTTGGTTAATGGGCAGAAACTGTATATTATGATATACTTTATTAGTACCCATATTAATGGCTTATTCTGAATGACCATATATTATATATATATATATATATATATATATATATATATATATATATATATATATATATATATGCAATAATTTAGTTATTTGTATTCTTTGCATGAATTTAATTATCATCTAAGCTTGAATATAAATGAAACTCTACATTTTATGATGTAACATTAATGTCTGTCTCACTTATTTATTAACTCCTTAATTTTAAATTCATAAAAGGTCCATTAAGTGAACAGCGAATATGTAAGAGTCATTAGGTGCACATCGTCTTGGAAGTACAAACAACTCAAACTCAATTTAGTACAGTATCATAAAATCTTCAACGCTGGCCTGCATCTCATCAGTCAGTTCAATAACCGATCGATGCAGTCATATTCTGCTTGTGCAGATCTCTTCCCCTAATTAATGACCTTTCAGAAGTAAAACAATGCGTTCACCAACAACAAATGAGTCATTCTATGAAACGGATGCTTTTTCCATTCCACAAGGCTGATTTTTGAAATACACGTCTACCAAGAATGCTTATAAGTGGTAAAATATTTGCAAAGATTTGGTTCTTGGCTCTATAACATAATTTGCACTGTTTTTAAAATGATTATTTTGAGGTAAATAAGTGGATTTACGCATAAAGGAGATAATACGATACATTTTTTGGACGTGGATTGACTCAAATGCTTCTTTTCAACAGTGGAAAGCTTTGTAAAGCAGATAGAAACAAGCCGGTCTAGGACAAGTAAAAATGAGCTTGGGAAGATTTCGGATTGAAAGATGGAAACGAAGTGAAACACTGGAGAAAGCCGGTTCAAAACAGCAAACAGAGTGGCCTGCTAGCAGAGCTAATAGACTGTTTCAAATTGAAAGGAACAGCGGGTGTCTAAATAGAGCGACGTGGAACATTTCCCCTCACATTCTGTCTCCAGTCCTTCCCAGAACAAAGGGAGAAAGATACGAGCAAAAAAGAAAAAGAGTCTAAAGGCCACTCTCCACACGAAGAAACATGCGTCTGCAACAGAGAAGATATTTATCTATCTATAATCAATTCAATTCAATTACAGCTGCCTGTCAAACCGATGGAAACAAAGCTGGAGTCTCATGCTAATGAATTCCTGGTGGGAGACAGAAGATGCTTTCCTGCCTGAGGATGTAACATCCCTTCCTGCTGTAATAGAATCTCTTGCTTTCAGGCGTTCTGTGCATCGGCAATGAAAACATTAAACAATCAAAACATAACCAACTCTTCAGACTGCCTGATTCTGATTTCCCCCTCCCCGTAAGCGGACGGCTCTCGGACAGCAATTATCGGTTGGGTTTGGAATGATGTACAAAAAACCTGTGGCAATGCTACAGAGAGAGAGAGAGAGAGAAAAGCTCATTTGGAAGATGTTGCATCATTGCAACAGACACCACTGCAGGTGCATGCGATCTTATCAGACAGTAAATACAAAAGAACAGTGGAAAGCTGAAGAGAAAACAAAGAGAAATGCCAAACCGGGCAGGTAAATTAGTACAGAACAGCAGCACAAAAACACATTATGCCTATGAATGCAAAATAACGGCTGCATGAAATCAGATCAGAGAAAAAACACTATTCTAATACCTAACCACATGTCTTAGAAATGCCACCGTTCTTATTTTAAAGGAATAGTTTACCCACGATAGAAAATTCATTCAGGCATCAAATTAGTCATGAAAAAAACACGAATAAACTCGGTGCAATACATTGACAGGCCATGTAGTAAAGTGCAAAGGTGATTTGACAGGCACAGAGATGGAGCGTTTTAAATATTTTTACTTTAAATATTGCTTTGCTTATCTCATGACAATCATTTATAAGATAACTGCGTGGCATATATGATATTTGGGGCTTGACATTGACATTGATTCCCTATATTAGAGCTTGACAAATAAATGAACGAGTGTGAGTAAAAGATGACAGAAGGTTCATCTTTGGGTGAACCGTTCCTCGTTTTGAATTAACATACAGTAGTGATCAGGTGACAGCACTGAGGAACATTTGCTATCACAGCCGTCTCTATCTTCACTTACGAGACAAACCCATTTCTCTAGCTCCAACAAAACAGCCTTGGTGGATCATCAACCGAGCTGTATCTCTCAGAATAGAGCAGGTTATCTCCTGGGTATTCTTTCCTCAGCAAACACTTACTTTTATATCCATGATCCTCATGTACGCGCTTCAAAATTTGATAAGATAGGCTTTTTTTTTCTCCTAGAGCAGTTTGTTATCTTTTTGCCAATCGATTTATTTATTTATTTATTGTCTCTCTGAATAGACAGATCACTGCTCCTCACCGAAAACAGAAATATATACCTTCTTCCCTCCCTAAAAAAAGCGGAGATCAAACGCAGCTTGAGATCAGAATAGACAGAATGCCAGCCTCAGCCATGCCTGCATGATTTCATTGAGGTACTGCTTCCTTTCTTGAGAGGAAGTAAGCAAAGCCTCGAGCTCAGGCGGAGAGCGTTCAGTCAATATACATCCATGATGAAATCACTCCTAACAACATGATGCAAAAGCCGAGACACTGTTCTCATTTGGTCTTTCTGGATATTTTAAGAAAGCAAATGAGCGCGATCTGTGTTGTACATCACTGAGCGGATGATGAAAAGGATTCACTAAGGACTGAATTCACTAAGGACTGACCGAATCTGCTGATACTGTGCCACCGCTTTCGATAACTAACTGGTTTTAGACAAAACTGTCAGCTACTTTGCCTGTTTCTGCTTCACGGAGGAGAATGATTCCAAACTTAGCCAAAGCTGAATTTGGGGGTGTTTGCATGACACCATTTTTAACCAAAAATGTCGAACGTTTTTTGAGATTTGGCCATTCGTTTGCACAACAAATGGCTTTTTGAGGCCCTCAAAATGCAATCTTTTTAAAATGGGTTTTCAAGTGCATTTTTTGTAACTTATACCATCATCATCTTCGTGTAAAGCTATAAACTAATATGAATGTATGTTTTTTGTTTGTTTTAAAGGGCCTTCGACATGCAAAATGCAGTGTTTTTACTTTTTGTGCATCACAAAATACTCAAAAAGGTAAAGGTAAAACTAGTGCTGGGAGGTATACTGGTTCATACCGCATACTGTTGTTTATTTTTCTTATTTGATTTTTTTTAAATACTGCAATACCGGTGTATGTCATTTAAATAGCATCAGTGTCTCTTTTCACTGTTGCACTGTGATTAGGAACAGCTATATGTGTTACTAAGCATGAAATTTCTAAAACTGAAGATGTAGAAGGTAATCTCAGTCACAAACATCCACCGCCGTCTGCCTTCGGCTCGCCACTTCAGTACAAGATTTAGCAGCTATCAGACCTTTAGCGGCCTTTTCTTAGAATATACATACTGACAAACCTAGCGACTTTTTTTTTAATAACTCCCGGCGCGGTGTCGTCTCTCTGTGCAGCGAGCGCCAGACAAGCAGCCGTACCGCCGCAGATTCGCCAGTAAATGAGTACAAAACAGCGTTTCCAAGCAACTGTGGCTCACTGACTGTTTGAAATTATGGACACATGAGCATAGTTCGTCTGTTAATATTATGCACTTTTCTCGTTTGTTGTTATTTTAGTTACTCAGACGCAGACGGTGTGCTGCATGAGACAGAAATGTACGGTTATAGCAAAAACCACAGCACAGCCGCTCTTTAGTGTCGATGCATGTTGGTTTTAGCAGACAATGCCGCAATTATAAGAGTAGCTCCTGGTTAACATGTATTAATGTGTTGTGTTTAGTCAAGTTATTTAGTGTGAAGATTTCCCACAATTTTCACTCATCGTGACAGTCAAATATGACATTCTACTGTAAGTCAATCTACTGCAGTATTTCCACTCTCGTGCAGTAGAAAATGTGGTTAACATGAAATTAAAATCGTGAAACTGGCATAACATAAAAACACTGTGCTATCAATTTAATATCAACCGCCTAGCACTAGGTGAAACATTTTTATTTTGTAGTTGTTCGTTGTGTGAACACACCCTTAGTCTCTTTTTCATATGAATCAGTTGGACTAGTGAACGAGTCAATGACTCACTAACGGACATTATGATCGTTCCATTCGACCGTAAGTGAACTGCAAAGTAAGCTTCGGGCAATTAATGTGAGAAATTTCATTCAATGACTGAGAAATTCACTGTGCATCACTCCAACGCTTAAATATAACAATTAAAATAGCGGTGAAAAGGAGGCTCCAGTGTTATTGAGTTTAATTAGCCGTGGTTTATATGTGGCTGTTCACGCAAATGCACAAGACAACAATTACAACACAGTTTTTAGATCCTTAAAGGGATAGTTCACCCAAAGATAAAAAAATCCAATATCAAGTTGTTCTGCATGTGTTTTTTTCTTCATGTTGAACAAAAGAAGATGTTCTAAAGAATGTGGGTAACCAAACAGTGGCCACTGACCTCCATGGTACGCAAAAATGAACAGTACAGCGGACGTCAATGACGACCATCAAATCATACAGGTTTGAAACAAGAAGAAGGTGAAACTATGACAGAATTTTTCATTTACCAGGATAAACGACACAGATGACATTACATTTATTTTCATGTTAGAAATCACCTATATTGAACGCATTCTTTTTGTCTTTTCTTTCCCAGAAATACCACATAAAAAAGTGACCGTTTAGCAGATTCTCTTCTCGGCATTCATTGTTTGGTTCATTGGCAATTCATCTGGCTATGTTGTTTATCGTCGTGCTAATCTCAGCTCCTCAATGAGGGCCCTCATCAAACTGTTTACACTCACTACTAACAAAGTACTTCCAGGAATCAAGAAAAAAGTAATTGCCCTTGCATCATTGACTTTCATAGTTATTTACTGCATCAAATAATGCACACAATCCTCTATTCTTTCACTTGCAAATAACCATAGAGGTGGCGATTAGCGAAATCCTTTTGGGCCATGCAATTCTGGAAGCCAAAACCTGCATATCAGGACTGAGTGAGGGGCGGAGGGCCGCTCATGACCAATGACTTATGTAAGCAAGCTGGGCTTTGCTACACCGAGATGCAGCTGGACTGAATTATTGTCGAACCGGACCATTCATGAACATCTGTCAAAGGTTAGCCGTAAAGGAAAATAGGCAGTTCCTGTTGAGCGGCTCCAAAGTAATCTGGGAGTAATTTAGGCAAGGGAGTCAAAAGAGTCTGAGATTTATAGGCTACAGAACGACTTAAACGTGGCCTGGTGTTTACTGTGGCTTCCTTTGATTCTTTTTTTTTTTTTTTTTTTTTTGAGTCGAGGAGTGTGTTATAGTCGTTCATTTTTGCAAACAGTACAGTTTTATTACTTTCCCTTATTACTTTACAGATCTGCTATTGGTCAGACGAGAATGTTTCATCCCAAACACGTGCCATTGGTTATTGGTTGATAAATTTGTATTTATATATATATATATATATATATATATATATATATATATATATATATATATATATATATATACATAAAAAGTCTATTACATAGAGAAAGCACCTCCCACAGACAGCATATGAGTCACAGCATATCTACAGAAAAAAAACGGCACCACATGTTCCTCAAGGCCAAACGAGTAGAAAAACACATCTGGAGAACTCTTCGAGCTGTTTATCTACACTGTGAGGAGCAGGGCATGACAGCACAGGGAGAATATTGAATTTCGGTACAGAGTTGAGACAATGTCACCTCAGATGCGATGCAGCAGGAGACAAGCACACTGTCTTTCAGGAGAAGCTTGTTATAACAGCTCTGCATCAGCTAACTAGAAGCTCCATAACGTAGAGGACTGTCATATAATCCCATGACAAAGAGCATATCCAAGGGAGAAAAAAAAAAAAAAAGCTAGATAGGTTTGATTTGAAAGACTTCCTGACAGAAAACCTCGGGAATGTTCACGTCACTAAGGAGCCAGACACCCAAACCACTGCTTGGAAAACTGCAATGCTATTTATGTTGCCTAACCAAACATCTGAGTAAACAAGGCGAACAAAATCCAAATCTCCAGATGAAAATTCGGTCCACTTAAACCCACTCAACCCATACTCATTTGAAGCCTGCGATAGTTTTCTCATAAATATTTATCGGAAGAACTCAATTCTCTTAAAATGTGATATGCACCAATGTTTAGTTTCCCCGTGTTTACAAGAAAAATGGACCAAACTGCAAAAGCAATCGTCGTTACTCGGAGTTTTATTGTGTATGCAAGTACAAGTTTGTAAGTGTTTGGCGCGTTTATTCATTCTGCGCACATTTCCTGTGATTCAGGGACGTGCACATTGAGATGTCATTTTATAACCTCTGGGTCTGCAGCATCCTATCATTTTCAGATATGAGAGATCTTCTAACTGCCTGTGGTTATCAGCCAAATATAGCACAGGACGAGAAAATAAGTGACTTTAACCAATACTTTGCCATGTTAGCGTAACTACTGGCAACCTGCAACGGATATATGCATTCAGTCATTGCACGATGGAAATGTACGTATCTAGTGTTCAGTGACTTTGTGGAGTCTCGACTACGTTGGATGAGCACTAAGTGATCACATGACATGGAGAAAGTTCTTTATTATGGTTCCATTACATTTCTGACAAGTGAATTACAATCTGTTATTACTGCCCAGACTACGTTTTCCATTCAAGTCAGTCGGCATTAGAAGAGTTAGACTAGTGATTTATCATCCGTGTGGTTTCTGTACAGTTTGGTTGGTTTGTCTTTTTTTAGCTCATTTCCTGATAGCAGCGGTTCGTGCAGGCTCAGTTTTGCTATAAGACTTTTAAATAAATATTACTTTCCTCCAGGGTGCTAGACTTAAGTAATGCGAGATCTTCGAAAGCATCAAATCAAATGAAATGGAAATTACCCCATTACGCACTATTGATTCAGTCTACCATTGAAGATTCTCAGCAACGAGATGAGCTCTACACACCAAACATACCAGTTTAAAAGCTTTTTTTTCCATAATGGAGTTATACATTCTTGAAGGAACTTACTTATAATGACACTACAAGGCTATTTAATTTAACTAATTTAATACACAAACCGATGGGACCCACTGCAAGCACAGTGTCGGTACTCAATCTGTTTCTCTCTCGCGAACACGGAGCATGATAACGACTGACCAAACAGCGCATTAAAATGACCTAATATTCCATCTGAAAATAAATAAGGCTCAGTCGAAAAATTGGAAAACAATAGCATACAAGCATGGCCTTTAAAATGCGGCGATCCGATTGATAAATCAATAACACAATAGCGAAATGTGAAAATGTCCATTTAGGTTACATTAAATTAATTATTAATGACGTCTTGAAGCAAATGGATCTTTACATTGCAAAATATGCACGTGTCAGGGTGCATGTAACGCATTCGCTTCCCATCGTTCTAATGGGATTACGCCAACTAGCAGCTTCCCATAGGTGTGTGGGTTACGCTCTTAGCAGTATAAGAGAAGCAGTGGGAGCACTTTTCATGCAGTGTAGGAAATAAACACGTCGCATGTAAATAAAGGCTTATTAATAACTATAGCAATAACTTCATATTAAGCGTGCAATTAATCGCTAATTAAATCACGGGCACTGATGTAAAATGTGACCAGGCATTTTATGCTCCCATTAGACAGACACAAACTAGTCTTCACATCTAATTACAAAGATTTAAAATAACAGTAAGGCTTCATTTTGCTGTAAATACAGCATGGGTTGCATTCAGACAGGGGTGAAATTAAAGTAGATGAAGTATATGTAACTGATTTTGAGAATTGTATTCAATTTGCGTCATCGAAATGTCATTTTTTTAATTGAAGGCTGTCATATTTTGCAATATTTAGTCCATCTTGTGCAGTTTTGTGCATTTTGTGTTTCATAATTGCTCCACTGTACTAAATTCAGCTGAAAAGTCCCTTAATAGCTAAATAATCTAAATAGTGTGGCAACTTACCTCCAGAGAACATTACAGCATGTTTTAAATCAACTGCATTCTTTTTCATTATTATGTTTTCGTAACCAGACTTAAAGGTTGGCGACACAGAAACTGACTTTCAAAACCGAAGCTGTTGCAATATTCGCAGGAGTCATATGACACTTCGCTGAAATCCTCAATGCAGAAATTGCTATAAAATAAGAGCGTTTGGAAACGGAGTGCAAGCTCGTGCTTCTGTCAGGGGTGTAACAGTAGCGTTGACCTTCTCGATACGCCACGGAGAATGCGCGAGGAATTTTAATACGGAGTACCGTGCGTTTAGGAAGCACAATAGGCAGGTACCAGACTCAGCACGCGCCGCTTTCATCCTGCATCGTGCATACGCGCAAAGGACACGAAAGATGGGACAAAGTTTGGCGCAGTGATTATAATAAACGACGGGTCACGCGCAGCAAACTCCCTTTACAAACGCGCGTGCAGCGGGAGAATCGGACAATGAACCGCGAGCGAGACGGCGGAGGACTCGGAATGTGACCCACGGACGCATGCACGCGCTCTCTCACGCGCATCCTCCCCGGGTCTGACCCCGGCACACGCACTCACGCGAGACCCCCGTGCCTACCGGACACCAGCGGCTCGCGCCACCGGCTCATCTCTGGACGTTTAACAGGAGGATCTATTTTTTGCCATCCGGTGTCACAACAAATTAAGAGATCTGGATTGGCGACGTGCCCTGTCTTTGTTCCGTTCTGCAAAGAACGCTCGGTTTTCAGCCGTTGCACAAACGCGTTCGGCCAATGAGACCTTTTGTTACCCAGATAGTATTTGAACGATGCGCATCATCATCGCGAAAGTCGTGATATACGCTTTAATTTACGCGTAAATGCACACTGTGCCATCTCTCCCGGTGTTCTGGGATCTCAGACGCAAACACGACGACGAAACGCTCTTAAAATAAAGATTTCTCCTATAATCTTTTTTTTAAAAAACCGTTGTGGTTGCACCGGGTTTTTGAGCTGGGCAAAATTAGTCTTTAAAACAAATACGAATAGGTTAATCATATTGTTTGCTTGGTACAGTAATGCACAAGAGCATGATGGTTTTCCAATAAAAAAAGTTCTCGATTGAACTCAAAAAGGCCAGATTAGATTGCAAAACCTTTTTTATTCTGACTGGAACCTTAACGTTTAAGAGTTGTCTGTATCTGAAGGGTGTAACTCATCAGAACCCCAAAACCATCTGGCTTTGATTTACTCGACTGGGTGGGGGTCTTGTTATGAACTGTACTTCTAACAAGCCTAGCTGAAATTCGTTAAATCCACGATAAGACTTCGTCCACGCTAAAAACTTATCTGGCGTGGATGAAGGCGAGCAATGCGCTCCCAACAAAGCGGGCGAGCAACTTAAGACACCCCAAACACCGCCGCGCCGCCAAGAAATAAATAACTCGGGTTACTTACAGAGGAATAAGGAGCGGTATGTTGCAGACATCACGAATCCCGTGTGAGCTGGAAGTCCTTTATAATTTAGAGAATTCAAACAATGCGCCCCGTTTCCTTCGCTGCTCTTCACGCGCAATCAAAAGCCGCGGTATGGCAGAAGTGTTTGAGAAGAAAATGGATCGGCAGTCTGTTAGGAGACGAGCACAAGGACAGCATAGCTGGACATGCTGAAAGACGAATCCGTCATCGAGGACTGGAACATCATCTCCACGTTTCCATCGGTTTCACCGTCAGATCATCAAAGTTCCCGTTCGCTCTGACGGAGGACGCGCGTCTCGGGTTGCCGTTGCGCGGTGTCCTCTGTCTCTCCCTCACTGTCTCTCTCTCTCTCTCTCTCTCTCTCTCTGAGTCTGTGGCCGATGCAGAAGAATGCACAGCGCGTGTGTGGATGCTGAAGGATGGAGACCTCTAGAGTCTGAAGCACACTCGCGCTGTCTGGATGGAGAGGAGCAACGGCACATGTGCCGTGATGGAAGCGGATGCAAAAAGCCCGAGTGTAAGAACTGTATGTTAACAAGAGTGCATGCACGACACGTCACGTCTGGTATTTCACGATACGTCACGTGCATGCTAGCCGTTTAAACCCGTTTCGTACACTTAGTGTAGACTAAGACCTTGCGATATCCAGTTCTAAAAGCATCCAGTAATAATAATAATAATGAAGAATCAGGAAAACTGCATAGCTAATACAATTAGAATTAAGATCATATCTCACGTTGTGCTGACAGTTCTTTTTGTGAGCAGTGATATCATAGAGTTATGTTGAAATGGAAATTGCAAAATGCATTTAAAATAAAATATGTTATAAGTAATACCAATGATTGGTATATGTAATGATTATATCTTGTTTCACACCAACAAACATCATTATATATATATATATATATATATATATATATATATATATATATATATATATATATATATATATATATATATTAATGCAGAATATATTATATAAAATTTTAATATATTGTATTAAATATTTAGCAAATGTATACATAATATACATATTTCTTTATTAATTTATTTATTAGCAAAGTAGTAAAGTAATTCTGTTATACTATTTTTAAAATGTCAATAATTACGTGGTGTAATGATTGGTTCTATATGTTCCTCATCAAAATACGCGACATCGTCATGTGGAAAATCTCCGTGACCGTCATAATAAGAGCCTGCGTTTCACAATCAGGAGGAGGCTGAAGATAGAAAAGCAATTAAATATGTCATTAAGTAATCAAGTACTTATTTAGCGCACGCATTTATGCAAAGCGACTTACAGCTCATTTTTTCACACCACCAACGGCGATCAACCAAACACTTTTCAGGAAAATCAAGCTACAAATGCATTCGCTGTTGTGCATTTTAAGCCACACCTGTTATAGCAAAACCTACTATAGCAATTTTTCGTAACAATATGTATATTTTCATGTTATTTTGTAATAATGCGTGATGCAATAATCAATTTATGACTTTAAATAGAATCCAGCTTTGATGCTCTGCATTCAGCTAGCTTCCCCCATTGCTGGTGATTTATTTATTCTGTTTCCGTGACAATTGAGATGGAGGGTTTGAGGAAGAACAGGCCGAGAAAGGCAAAGAAGCTGAATGGAGAGAAGGCCCGGTCTCTCGAAAGAAGTCCCGAACTCCCTCACCCGACCGGCACGTCCACACACAGACACACGACCCTCGACCCTCCTTCGCAGATCTGCTGAGGATCGTCTTTCATCTGGCCATTCTCAGCAGAATAACTGCTAGGAGTATCACGGCATATCACAAACGCTATCTATTTCGGCATCAACATCTGTGCTCTGATTTAACATAAATTGAACACCGGAGGCTATTTTTTAAAGCTCTCGTCTCAGGAGACGTTGTTTCGAAAATGATTCATTGCGATCTTTATAGGAAATAGTTTTCTATCTTCTTAATCACATTGTTTCTCATGAAAATGCATCCTGTGAAGTTTAGAGTTTAAGGAATAAACTCTTTTTCCCTGCAGAAATACAGGCATGGACTTTTTCCCACCCTTTTTTTTTTAACTACACGGAAACACACACAAAGGAACATTCTCTTTGACAACTTTGCTAACTTTTAGGACAACTTCTGTTTTTTCACGCGAGGGAAAGTTTGCTTTCATATACTTGAGTTTGCTTTACTTTCACCTTTTTTTGCATTTGGTTTTTTTTATGTTTTGTAACTGTGCCTTTAAGGCAATGTCTGGGAGCTACTGACTGAAAGCACCGGCACAGCTTACCAAAAAATACAAATTTGAAAAGCAATACCCACATATGTCAGATAAACGAACATATGCGTGTAATTAAATTATATTTGCATAAGAATTATAGTACATTTTAGATAGATGCATGTATAGATGGTTGATGCAGTATGTGGAAAATGATGTTTGTTTGTTTTTTTGCACCTTAAACTGCATAAACACATTGTATTACACCAATAACCTTCTTTTTAACAACATCATATGGCCCCTACTGAAACAGTATTACTAACCACAGACAATTTTTATCATTATTTATCGCCAAACTAGTAATTGTTCCATCCCTAATTTTCTTGCCTTATCTTGTATCTTAAATTATAAGTCAAATTGTGAGATACAAGTTTCAAAAAGTCTGATCTGTGGACCTCAATAAGAAATCTTTTATATTAGTAGTAGTATTAGTATTACAATTATTAGAACGTGTGTGAAAATATACCAGCTTTTTGAGATTTTATAGCTTTTACAGTAAAGCTTATACCAAAAAATATACGTTTTCACAACCCCTTTTTTTTTTTAATAAGTGGAAGTCCAGTTTATTTCAGTAAAGCAGTGTGTTAACAATGATTGTTAAAATAAAATAAATCCTAATAAAAACCAATAATTACGTAGGCTTGCTAGTTAAATGCTTCTGTTGGCCATGTTTTCAGCTTTCAGATTTAGAAACTTCTTTTTCCAGTTCAGTCCTAATCTCTTAATTGATAATCTAAGTGTTTCCGTGCCAGATAGACGCTACTAAAATAAAACTTTTATTATGGAATACTTGACATTTGTTTAGAACGTAATTAGCTTCTAAATGTGTGATTGTCAAATACGTGCTCAAGCTGTGCCTTCAGAATTTTACTGTATTTCATTTTTTTTTTTTATTCGTTTATTTTCATTTGAACAAATTGCATTATCACTAGACACTGCATGCTCTATATCCAGCGACGCTAAAACGCACACAGCAACTGAAGGGCTCCTACCAAAAACCAATAAGTCTCGGGTTATCGTGCCTCAAGGAAAAGCAGCCGAACAAAAATGAAAATGGCGCGAGGCTCAAAATGAAGGAGGGATACGAGGGTGTTGGGTGCTTTGGCCTTTGCACTTGATTTAGCGTCTGAATGCAGATGGTCACACAGATGGTTGATATTTATATCGCAGGTCCCAAAAACCCATCCGGGTGGAAAGAGCTTTTGAAAACCGATTGGTTTGGAAAACAATGCGCCACACTGTAGCACTAAACGATGACTCTGGCCTTCTGTCCGTCTAAAAAGACTTGTGAGTGTGCTTTTCCGGTTAGAAGACTCTTCGTAAGTCAGTAACTCTTTCCGTGCATGAAAATATAATCTTTCCTAAGTGCAACGGGAATGATTTTTTTAAAAGTCCCAGTCAATCTATTTTAGTTGAGAGTTTTTTCCTTGCATGCCACGAGCGGCTTGGCGATGCTAATTGTGAGTTGTGTGCATACTGTCAGCATCCAGTCGTGCCGCGGAGAAGACCTCCTGTCTCCTCCAGCACACACACACACCTCTCTCCGTGACATCTTTCAGAGACGTGTGAGCATTATTCTGACAAGAAAACGAAAAGAGACACATTTGCACTGAGGGAAGGAGAATGCATGTCTCGGGTGACCTCTGGGACGGCGACAAAGTTAAAAGGCTTCCGAAGAAACAATATGGACGGAAAAGTCTGTAGAAGTCTATTTTTAGGCACCGCTGGGATCTTTCAGCCTCAGAATTTCACGGCTCATGGATCTTTTATAATTTAATGAACGGGTGGCCTTCTGAGATTTATGGACAGAGGCTCAAGGCCTCAGTGGCCACATGGCTTATTGATCCACATCATTTTGTTTGTTTATGGATCAGCAAAGCGCATTCCCATTCATTTTAATAGAGCGGGCTCTGGGTCACCGCACATTTGCATCCAGCACCTTTTAATCTAATGGAAAATTAACTACCTTTCATGTCACCGGTATCATTTTATGCATCGTTATACTTCATTTTTTGAAAAGGAAAATTTGGTTTTGATGTCATGCGTGTCGCACATTCATATTTGTTGTGTGAATGATATGCATAATTATTGACACATGCTTTAAATATAATATGTAATATTTGAGATAGATAAATAAATAAATGTAAATAAATTAAAATATAATAATTGTATTTTATTTTTATATATATATATATATATATATATATATATATATATATATATATATATATATATATATATATATATATATATATATATATATATTGTACATGATAACATTTATAAAATTGATTTAATATATAAACATGACTTTTTCTTAAATATATGTTGTGTGTGTGTGTGTGTGTATATATATATATATATATATATATATGGCTACAGCTGATACATTTTCACAATTTGTTTGCTCACATCATGAGCACAAGAGAAACATGTTTTTTTTTAAGGTGGATCATTGACTTTTAAATCTAACTTTGATAAAAAGAGGAGTGGAAACATCAGATCTATTCTATTATGGACACACAGACATCAAAGGTCCACCTTGTGCTTTCATTTCCTCTTATTCAGGGCTGATTCCCATTACTACACGGAGAGAGAAAAAGAGTCCGGGAGGCTGGAATTTATGATGATAAGGGGAAAGGAAGGAAAAATGTCCCAGCAGATGAAGCATGTGAAATGGACCACAGCTATCAAACAGAAAAGTGATGCCAAATAAATCAGAAGGTTTAGACATTCTGCCAGACTTTATCTTTATTTCTGATGTATAGCAAATACAGATACTGGGAGTAAGAAGCGGAAAAACCTCAAACACGTGTGCTTTTAAAGGACAGCAGCTAAAAATGTACACCAAATCCAAATTCTTATATGAAGCATGGCTATGGAAAATCAATAAAGTCAATAAAGTCAGTAAGAAAACACATTGTACTAATTTTAAAGAGCTCAATACCCATGTATATTAATCATATTCAGTGTATTCACTATGCTTTTAGCCCATGCATTATTCATAAAGCGATGTCCATACTCTATCTGAAATAGAATTAGAATATTCATATGGTTCTTGAGCATGTTCTCCTCCACCTTCTTGTTTGCGCTCGCTTTACATTCCTTCTACAGAACCTGATGCTGAACAGCCTGCTTCGGCACGCTGAGATGACGGAGACACTAATAAGATGAGATCAACTGAGACTGTGGCCAAATTGAGTTAGCCGAAGACCCTCCACCAACCCCCAACTCCAGCCCTGACCAGATGCAAACCAGTGCTCTTCCCGTCCTCTGCGATGTCCTGTTGGAGTTCATCCACGAGTAGATTAATCACAGCCAATAACATTCAAGTTTCCAAGCCTAAAACCCCAACCCCGCTCAAATAAACCCAGCGTATGGGGGTAATTGGGAAAATGGAAGCTTTTATTCCTATATGAGGACTTTTGAGCAGCGACGGCGACGGGCTGCACAGCTTAGACTGCTTTATTGAACCAAATGAATGGCTAAATTAATTAGCTGATTAGCCTTGGATTTAGATGCAAATTGAACACATTGATTCCTTAGCTGGTGTGTTGATAAGGGAAAGAGTTTGAAGAGAATTCTGCCAAATCCTCTTTCAGTTATAAAGCATTTCTGTCCTTTATGAATACGTTTACTGACGAGAGCGACCCTGCTTATGTTAATTAAAATGTGTTAATCTTTGAATCACAGATGGCTGTTGACGTACAGAAATTTCGCTTCTGAACACTCTTTGAAAATAAAGTTGCAATGGGGGATCTCGCAGAAGAACCATTCTTGAATTCTTCAAAGAATTTTTCATGTGAAGATTTAACAATCTAAAGAACCTTTTCAAACTACATTCTTAAAGGGGTGATGTACTAAGAAATCTAATTTCCCTTAATCTCATAACAGGTCAATGTACTATAAGTACAACAAACTCAAAACGTTCTTGTTAGTTTTCCTCAAGAAAAACCACCTGTGCAGAAGATCAACGCCTACATCTACATTATCGTCTGTTTAGCCCCACCCACTGAATCGCATATGTAGCAATTGGACTCAGTTCTTCTTTAAACTGAGAATTTTAAGAACTTCATATTTATACTTAATGCGCTTGGTAAGAACAAATATCTTTTGAATTATCTTAAACCTAAAAAAACACCATTGGGAAGAGTGTATAAAGAACATTTTGTGAAACTGAAAGATCCCACGGATGTTAAAGGTTCTTTAGTGAACCTGATGCCAGTACATTTATTTATTTTACTATGTGGGATTGGAGAAGGATGGAAAAGCCTCTAAATCAACAAGTCAGCTTTGGAGGGCAAGCTCGAGCACAACCAATCGCTTTGGTTTGTCAGTCATGTCATGAATCAAATGGCTAAATGAACCATCCAGCCTTGACCAGAGAATAAGGTGTCTGTGATTTACACACTAACCAGGCGATTCAGTCCGGTCAACAAAACCTTGCATAATATATGGCTTCGGACAAGCAAATCAAACTTGGCAAAGGCTGTGACTGAATTGGAAGAAAACTGGCAGAGTAGTTATTTAAGGCCACGAGGGTTTCCTCGTGCAGTTTAGCTGAAGGAGACGGTGCAGACAGCATTTGCCTCTGACCCGAAGCCTTTCTCTGGGGTCATTGGGAATCACCCGCGTCGTCTCTTTCTCGTTTAAACCAGCACAGGCAGCACTTTTCTTTACTGCCGTGCCTGAACCATCAGCATCAGCGAGGTTAAAGGTGAGATTGCATTTTGAATTTCGACCCTGTGCACACTGGCAGTGTGATGAGCCGGGCAGAAAGGGGCAGCTTTCAGTGTATGGAAGTGAAGAAAGATGAAAAGACTCATACTGTATGCGTAAGACCCACGGTCAGGATTTTAAGATAACTGACCTCAAATGACATCATCACATTGATTCATTTCAGCTTCAGAGGACCACTGTATGTTGTATTGTACCATTTTTTTTTATTAAATGCAGTCTATACAATACATTAAAAACAAAATGTCTAAAAGAGGCTAAATAAACTGCTATGGGCATTATGCTCAATTACAGTATGAATAAAGAGATGTATTTATTTACTTATTTTTAATTTCACAATATTGGCTTGTCCTGCCTTAATAATAATGTCTTGTCATTTGAGTCCCTGGAAAGTGTAAATAAAGATTAATTGTATCATATCATCAGCAATTCTGACAATGAACAATGCAAATTTTTTATCATGTACATAATTATTATCCATTTTTATAATGACTTCATTAGAAAATATCATGTTTGGGGATAGTATATATACCACTGTTTAAAATGTTTTGGGTCTGTAATGTTTTAAAAGAAGTCTCTTATGCTCAATAAGACTATAATAAACAATTTATTTATTTATTATAGTCTTATTGAGCATAAGAGACTTCTTATGCTCAATGAGACTTCGAAGATTTACTATTTTAATACATTTTAAATTAATAAAATAATTTCTTCGTTATTTCAAAGCTCAATTTTTATTTATTTTTTTTAAAGAATCATAAAGGCAGAATTAACTATTCATCTGACCAATGATGGACAAAAGAGATGTTTTGTTTATCTGTTCAGTTTTAAAACATTATAAGGAAATTCAGTAAAAATATGGCCCAACATAATGTAAAATAATTTTCTATACTGGCGTGTGTGTACCTGCAATGTGTATACGTGTTTTGAGGCTTTTCTACAACCTTAAAACCAATTTCTTTCTGCAAATTTTACAGTTTGGTGAAAGCCAAGCAAGTGCGTTCCTTTGACAAAAGAAGAGCGACAGTGCATCAAAACCTCAACAGGATTAAAAGATATTTTATCTCCAAACGCTCACACAACTGCAGAGACTCATTAGACGGGCCTGCAGCGTATGATACAGAAGATTATATGATTTACATTCACTCCTAATGAACGTACGGCAGAGCTGCTGTTTCACAATCCTTCTGTACGCTCAGCTTATTCTTGTGAAGCCAGTGCCGAGCTAAAAATAGATTTCCTCTAGTCTGGGGTTCAAGGAGCCACGAATTCCTCTCTGAAAACGCAGTCAACGGACAATTAAAGAGGAAAGATTGGCTTTTTGGCGGAAATACCAAAGGTTGCTGGGTCTTTCCAGGCACAGACGATTTTCAAGGTTTGCTATTTAACATTCTCAGCAGCCGTGCGTAGATTACGCTGGGAGTCCACAGTCTCCCCACAGGCTTCCAGCACTCACACATTAAAAAAAAAAAAAAAAAAAAATCAATAAATCCACCCTCGCTCACAGACTCTCCTGGAGACCGCATACAGATTATATCCACAGATAAAGCCGCATATGAACGATTTGTGACACTTGAATGTGAATCGGTTGACAGATAATGTGCGTGTAATTGGTTGTTTCAAAGGCTTTGTGCTGGAAAATAGCATAGGCGGTATTATTCCATGTCGGTTGAATGATAATGGCAGGCTTCGCTCTTTCCAGCTCAATCGCCACACGAGTGTCCTCCTAAACTTGTCAGATTTCGGGCGATATACATAGAGAACGTGCGAAGGATATCAGATGAGAGCAAAACAATACTGTTAATCCCATTTCGGATTATAACCGCTTAGATTTACGATCTCAAGACTCGGAGACAAATCTGCCTGACCTTTGATTTTGGAACCGGTTTCATTTATCATCAAAGTAAATACAGAAATCTCGATAGATCTTCTTCTGTAAGGAATTTAAGACACTTAACAGCAATACTCGAGGCGTTTGGCACAATGGAGAGGTGAATCAAATCCAAGGCCTCACTCACGCTGGCTCAAATGCCATTCTGATTTAATTCCTCCCATCTTTTACCTTTTATTTCTCTTAATGCATCAGTCTTTTTTGCTCGTTTCTGTCCTGCATTTTACCCCGTAACGTCTCTGAACTTTCTTGATTGAATGTCTTTTTTTTCCCCTGTCTAGATGGAATTCCCAGTCTTAATGCATTTCACCAGTCCTTTTTTTATAAAACTGAATTCTGACAGCTGTGGCTTTTGGCCTCTAAACTCTTCCAAAATAGGGTTTTTACAACAGAGCCATAGAAAACCCGCCTTGGTTCCTTCATGTTCCTTTCAGCGAACAGTTCTTAGTAAGAGCCATTTTTATAGTGTAAACAATATTTTAACAATGTAAAGAAAACCGTTCTCGCTATAAAGAACATTAAAAATATTTCATGGATGTTAAAGGTGATTTATTGATCCATCAACGGCAACGAAGAACCTATATTTTAAAGTCTATCAGATAAGCGTGATGGCTTTGCACGCATGTTTTCCAATCAAACAGGTGAGGAATATGGCAATATTAGGGAAACGAGGACTGGGGAAGATAGTGCTTCTGGATGCATAAATTGAGGCAAGAGCCTCTAAAGACATTTGATGGGAAGAGAAGAGCTTGCAGGCTGAAATCCAGCGCTCATTTAAGTGGAGCTCTCCTGCTGGGATCTGAAAGCGCTCTTTGAGAAACTGTTGTAAGAGCTAAGTCTTGTTCTACTTTAATGCTTCTCATGATTTTCCAAAGAAAATGAAAGCCTGTTAGAAACCAGCCCTTAAATCTGAATTGCAAAGTTGTTATTGTAGGTCTGATTTGTTACTGCATCACCAAGACCACAAGGCTTATATATTTCACAAATAACGGCAATTAACACATTGAAATTAACTTGAACTTCTGAAATAGAAATACTGAAGCAGTAATTTCAATACTACAATAACTTGAATAACTTCAAATAAATAAATAGAGTGATTATTTCATCATGGTAACATGTATCGTAATTTATTATTTGATTTGTTTCTAATGGTTAAATAAATAAATAATAAAAAAATAAAGTTGTAAATGAAATTGAAAAGATTATTGGAATACATTTTACAGCTTGTACCAAAATTTGTTTAATTCAGTATGTTAGTTGCCGTTCCTTTGTAATCTTTTGTGAATTTTAATAGCAATTTATGTGTTTCTGTATCAATTTGTGTGTATTTTGAATAAACCTGCGGATTATACACTTGACAAAAATACATACGTTATCTTATTCGAACTTCACAAGTTTTGGAGAGCTCTCAAGAGCATGTTCTTCCTGTTGCCGTAAAGAGTTTTAAAACGCCATCGCGATTTTGTTTTGCACAAAACTTTTTTTTTCGGCCCAGTTTCTTCTGATACTGACTTTAGATACCCACCCCAGGAGAGCATCCTAGAAACGCCGCTCAGTACGAGGCTTCAGCTCATCCCGCTGGGCCAAGAGCTCCATCAGCCACTCTCAGACACTCACGCTTGGGTTTCATAAAATACAAATGACATCTCCGCATGCCAGCAGACACAGAGCGTTACGAGAGCAGACCACTCTCATTAAACGCTCGCCGTCTCTTTGCTCATTACTCACATCAGAGGAAAGCTGCGCTGTGCTCAAACGCTCTGCTTCGTGTGCTTTATCATGTATACGCTAAAACTTTATATATTGGGATGAGCTAAGAGAAAGTACTTCTTAGAAGTGAGTAAATGCTGCTTTGGAGATTTTGTTTTAATAGCAGTCTCAATGAACCGTGTATGAGTTATTACTTATAAACTGAGTATTTGTTTTTGCTGTATGCCCTACCATTCAAAAGCTTGGAATCGTTATTAAGAATTTTTAAATGTTTTTGAAAGAAGTCTCTTTGATTTAAAATATGATTCAAGTATTGTGAGATGTAATGAGCTGTTTTCCCTCAGAAACACATAAAGCTGCAAACTTGATAATAATCAACTATCAGTATTTCTTGAGCATACTAGAATGATTTTTTGAAGAATTAAAGTAATCTACTTTCACTGCAAACCTCACTGCAAACCTCAAGTATGTCAAAAACAAAAAGCAAAAGCACTCAGCTCAGATGTCAACAGTGCAGTATATTGTTGAAGTGTTACAAAAAACCTAAAGCGATCTTCTTACGAGCAAAGATCATTTTCATACACAGCCATCACTCGTTGCAGATTTTCTATATCAGTGCAGCCTACTGTTCACCTGGCACACACACACACACGAACACACACTTCCACAAACACTGATTTGTGGGCCTGCTAGGTGAGTCCTGGCCCTGCGCCAGCAATGCAGTCTCTCTCCAGCCTGGCTGAAGACTTCCTTTGCTACAGAGTGAGTGATCGCTGGCCGCAGGCGCTCTCTACAGGAGAACAGGCAGGGTCCAAGACCGACGTACCCTCCACTGTAGCGATGAGACGTCAGCGGTCGCGTTTCAGATTAGTTTTTGAACGTACAGTCTCCAGGTTTTGTAAAGGAAAAGTTTGTTACAATGCAGCATTTGACTATCGGTGCAGAGTGAGGGAAGCATAAGCAGCCATTTCCAATGCATTCTCTATGGGAGCTGAGCTCCAGGCTTATAGGGGGATTGTGGGATTGACACCGGAGTGCAGCAAGCTGTGAGAGCATCAAAAAGTTGTGAAATGCTAAACTTTAGGCAAATGAGAGTAGATGCAAGCCAAGGTTATGACGTCTGATAAAAGTCCAGGTCCTAATGCATCGATTGCAACCTACTTCTGAAGGTGTTATGCACCCACCTGATTGATTTCGAGAAGAGCTAGCTTCAGATAAGGAAAAGATTGAACAGGATGTTCACGCAACAGGCTGACACGCCACATGCTGTAGCCTTGACAACACAGCTAACTTCACAGACACTCATTGGTTGGCGGGGTGACCTCCAGCCCTTCAAAACAACACGAAGAAAATGACATATGGGAAGTATAATTGTGCATGTCAGACTGCTAAAAATAACTGACTGTGAAGAACAATTATACCAGAGCTCGTAGTTTAGCTGGTGCTTTAATTGCTGCTGTGGCGCGATAGCACATGCAGCGGATCTTTAATGCTAAATTAGGCATGTATTACTAATAAACAAAGTGATCATTGGTTGGATGACAACATGCAATAACCTTGTGCAAAAAGGAAACAATTAAGAGGGTTTTAGCTTTTTACCTGGACATACGTTAAGCTGTAGTGGCTGTGAATGTATTTCTTGTTAGAAGAGCGAGATGTTGTGAGTTCAAATCTGAATGACAAATTGAATAACCAGTTAAAACAACATATGTTTGTTGGTAGATTTTACTTTCAAAGTTGACCAAAGGTCACATTTTTTGAGAGTTTTGAGAACTTTACAGTTGCATTCACAGATTTAGGGAAGCCGGGATGTAACACCTGTAGTCTGGATATTGCAGCCAGACTATCCACAGGACATCTTCACAACCAGAACCACGTACTGAACACAAAGCTGGAGACAGAGAGAGGAGAAACAGTGTGGGACCTCGGAGGGAATAAAAGAGAAGGTAGAATGAGGAGGACACACAGAACTGGAAGAATGAATCAGTGAAACCAGACCTGCCAAAGAGATGGAAGGAAGTTCAGGAGAAAGGATAGACGAAAGAAGTGAACAGAGAGGAAGGAAGGAAGTGCATGAGAAAAAAGGGAAGTATAGAAGAGAAAATGAAATGCAGGGAAGGAAGCAAAGAAGAAAGGAAGGAAATTAAAAGAAAAGTGAAACTCAAGGAAGGAAGAAAGAATGGAAACACTGAAGAAGAAAGGGAAAAAAACAAAGAAAGGAAATAAGGAAAGAAGTGAACAAGAAAAGTCAGAAAGGGAAATAAAAAGAAAATGAAACAAGGAAAAATGAAATAAAAAAATCAAAGAATGAAGGAAAAAGAAGCGAAAGGAAAAGAAAGGAAAAAGAAAGCAATGATGAAAAAAGAAATAAAAGTAAAAATGAAACTCAGTGAAGGAATGACATGCAGAGGAACTGAAAAAGAAGGGATGGAGGAGAAAAAGGAGAAAGAAAACAAAGGAAGGAAATGAAAATGAGATAAAAAAGAGAAAGGGAATAGAAAGAAGGACTAGAAAAGCAAAAGGGAAAATAAAATAAATCTAAAAAAAAAGGAAGGAAGGACAGAAGAAAGAAAAGGAAAAAAATAAGTGAATGGAGGAATAGCAAGGAACAAAAGCAAAGAAGGCAATACAAAAAAGGAGTAATGACTGAGAGTGGAGGTAAAGAGTGATGTGATCTGCTAGACATTAGTTCAAGAGAGAAACAAGAAGAAAGAATAGAGTTTAACATGAGAGGAGAGGACAGACTGTGTTATTTTCCCTCTCTGAAGTCCTGATACACACTCATCTCCTCCAGTCTGGAGAAGAAACATCACGCCCCTGCATTACCACTGCAATGTCAATGAGGACTATATATCATGGACTGGATGAATGGATTTTTTTGCATGGGTCTTGCAAGAAGCTATTTAAAGGCTGAGCAGCGGCATTCATTTGCTTTGCAAACCTCAGCCCAACTCAAGCACATAAAGCAGGAGTCTTAAAATAGCTCCAGGCACAAGGCAGCTACTTTAGGATTTTTTTTTTTTCGGTGTAAATATTTTTAGAAAGCACCGCTATTACCATTGTTCAGATTTAAACCTCATAACCCTGTGCTGTTTGTGCATGAACGAGATTTCAAATGGAGAGGAATGGTGAGCATTTGATAAAAATATCAAAATATCAATATTACAGTATCTGAGAAACCATAAAGAAGTGCCTTAGCGACATCCTGTCAATCACACACATCATCACAGTCACCTCCAGGTAATCCCTAGTAACCTTCAAGAACATACTTGTGTAAATAAATACTCACCCGGTTATTTTCTTAACATTCTTATTAAAGGGCTGATTTATTTTTAGCTGTTTTTCATTTTCTTTAGCGTGGCATGTAGCTGTTTGTGTGTAAAAACCCCACAAAAGGATTTACTAATAGCTTAGCATAGATCATTGAATCCAATTAGACCAGTAGCGTCAAGTTCAATATTCAAAAATACTGTTTATTCAGGTCATTTGTATTATTGTATCTAATGGTTTTATCTAATGGTGAGGACAGAGGAACTATAATAATAATGAAAAATAATGTGTTTTTGAACATTAAAGCATGTCAGCATATGTTACACTAAATAATTAGAATGCTATTAAATTAATGTCTATTGCATATTTCAGTTTAACGAGTCTCGCCATGACGGCGTTTAGTGTTTGCGGGAATGACACTGAGCATCTTCTATATGTGTCGCTGCTTGTGATGGGCTTTGGTTGATCAGGTGATTGATTGGCGGTTATCGGTGTATTTCAAAGGTACAGAACAGATTTCAGCTCTTTAATAGGTTGGTATACTAATATTATATCAGTTAATGCAATTACGGTATTTAACTGTAAATTAAAGTTAAAATCGCAAAACATAAAACGTTGTTACCGAATTTTTTTTACAGTAAAATTCCAGTTTTTCACTTTAAATTTTACAGCATTTTTTTTTCAGTGTACGTCATTTCAAAAGTTCTCTAGGATTGTTAATTCAGTTATTTATTGTGCAAGTGCATTTCAGTATTCATTTACCCCGAAAATCACAAAAAACGTACACGGCAACCAACTGAGATAAATAAGAAGGTACTGGAAGAAACACAGAAATAAAAGTAGAATAAATATTGGCGTGCAACTGTTAGCCAAAACATGATCCACCATTTTTCCATTTTAGTAAAACATCACTTCAATGTTTTCTTCTGTATTCCCAGGGGCAGGATTTATCTGGGTTCGTGATATCCGTGAAGTAAGTCGCTGTAGTTCCTACGAGCCATTTTTGTAGGCATTAAATTTTAAAAGACGGTATCGCCGCGTGCATTTAACTTTCAGCTTCGTGAGTTTGCATATATTGTTTACGCTCAACATGCAACATTACACTTTATCTAACATGAAATCGCAATCAACCGCCCTTCGTAAATGCGTTTTTTCAGTTTTGCAGTAAAAGACCGCAGCACTGGTACGCAAGAGTGCTTGATATAGACACCGGACAGACGGAAAGCAACAGAGACAGCAGAGATAGAGACAGAGAGAGTTTTGTTGTACCTCTCATGAGGCAGCGCTAGGTGAGCACACACATGGTCATGCGTGGGCAGGGACTGGACAGGAACGAGGCACAGAGCGACTAGTAAAAATAGCTGCCCTCCCTGGCCTCTCTTTCTTCTGCCTCCAGCACTTCCACTAATATTAGTAAATACACCGAGCTCTCGGCCAGAGCACTAACTCACGCCTGGGGCTCGCCATCTCCTACTTTAACAAGGCCTCTGCTGGATCTCCTCGCCGCCGTAACGAGCAAAGAAGGACCGGAAGACAGCTTTAACGACACGCGCAGAGACGTAAAGAGCTGCTTGATTTGTGTGTGTGAGAGTGAAGCTTTGCATACAGCACCGTGAACGCGTCGGTCGGTCGGTCTGATTCACCTTGTCGGCGGTCGTGTTTCTCCTGTATCACAGCGCTCAGGCTCGGGGGGCTATTATAGCACAGTTCACCTGGGAATGCATATCATCATTTATTCAACCAAAGCTGTGTGACTTTCCTAATAACACGGACACATGTAGCAGGAAAAAAACATGAGGCTATTTTCCACCAAATAGTGACCAGGAGTATTTAAGCTCACAGAATGGTAAACATGAATGTGTATATATATATATATATATATATATATATATATATATATATATATATATATATATATATATATATATATATGTAGCTCATAAAAATGTATGTTCATTTGCAAGGGTCATATTGATTCAAGCATAATTTTAAGAATGAATAATGAATGAATAATGTTGACATTTATGATGGCTTTTGTTCATTTAATTTTATTTAACTAGACTCTCTGTTTTTTTCTCCATCTTTTTATTCACAATAATACAAGAAATACAATACTAAACTAAATAAATAAAATCAAATAAGGATAATAAAAACTAACAACATCAATAATAATAATAATAATAATAATAATAAAATATATCTAAACCAAATAATTAAATAAAATCTGACATACTACTAGTACTACTACTATTAATAATAATAATAATAATAATAATAATAATAAGCCAAAATATATAAATAAAAATACTCATGCACATAGAGATTTTAAAACTGTGATTTATGTAAATGTTTTATGGAGATATTGCTTTGGTCAGACTGTTGATCTCTTCCTCACACGAAGCTTTAGACGTCTAAGAATACATCACAGAAGTCACAGAATTGATTGTGAATAGATTAAATTTGAATGCGTCTTAACGTAGATAGAATAAGACAAACAACACGGAATAAACAAGTCGTGGGGATTCAATTTTATTGCCGTTTCTTTTTTTATCTAAACTTTCTATTTATAATTTGTATGAATGATGAATGGGAACTTGACTTCCAAATTCACCAAGTACTTCTTCTAGTCGGTCATTAGACTTGCAGATGATACGCCTACAATATTCCCAGAATTGATCCCATATTTGGCTTCTGAGCTCAGATATTTCTCCATCACACGAGGTTAAAAATACTAGATCGGTGAAGAAACAGGGAGGCTTCCGTCACTCAGGAGTCAAATAATGCCACGCGTTGAAAGCCAATGTGAAATCCAATAGAACAAAATCATATCATTTCATATAGGAACATTTTGTAAGGAATGTGAAGAAAGCAACGTGAGCGGGCCCCGATGCACATCTTTTGTTTGCATCCCCAGACATTTTCATGAATATATTATTCAAATTCCACCGAATAGCTGTGAATATAAGATGGAGAGCTGTTTCTCGAGAGGCTCTTACGTGAAGGCCGAATCGAAGCTGAAATGTGCTTGTGTTTCCTACGAAAGACCATCGATCATCGATATCAAGCGGTGAGCGCTAACCTGTCAGCCAGCGTTTGGCGTTATCCAGGGTGGGCCTGCTGGATTTATAGTTGTATACGATGGCAGAAGAAATCACTCGCCGTGTCGTTCTCACCTTCTGCGGCAGAAGGCTGTAAAGCAAGGCCGACTCCGGGAACACACGCACCATTTCGTCTGCTGCAGATAAGACTCTCTCAAATTGAATTGTCAAAGCGAAACAGTATTTCAATAAAACTACAAGACAAGAGGAAACAATGAAATAGCATATTGCAAAGGCGTATCCGTAATAGACTGCGTAGAAGGGAATGAAGACAAAGATGAGGAACGGTGTTATTCAAATGGGAGTCTTACACATAAACTTTGAAGGTATGGTACCGCATAATCGAACCAAAATATGCAGTTCTTCGTTTTGTTTTTCAACCTTGTCTCTTGAAAATACGTACCTCTGTGCACTTTTCGCTGTTTTTACGTACCTTAAAGCGCATTTCGCCGCAGAAATGTCCACTGAGTGGCGCCAAAACGCGAATAATACGTGAACCCTGGCACATTTTATTACGCTGAAATGATTATGCATCAAGGAATGAAATATCCATGGACTTCCATGGAATTTGCATTGCTTTATATTTATTATTTTATATGCCTATAAATCCCATATACATTTGTATTTTAAAATATATTATTAGTATAATCATTTTATTCAACTAAATAATTTTTTCACAGAGACAGTATAACATGTAACAAATGTAACCACAATTACTGCATAATAAATCTATTTAGAAACCAAATTATGAACCAGAATATTATATTGTCCTAAAAGTCCCATATTGTATATTTAAATATATATATATTTTTTATATATTATACATATTTTATATTAAATACACAGTTTATTTTTATTTCAGGAGGTCGGTGGCCATGTATGTATTTCTAAATAGTTAAACCAGTCGTACTAAAATTCTGACTGAAACTGAAGCATTACAAGGGATTCATTGGGCTCAGAATTTGACTACTTTGAGACGTCTTTTTACATTTTTTTTTTTTAAATGTCCAAGTCAGATCAGTCTTTAGCACTTGATATTTTGTCCTCCCGAAATATCCAGAGCGCCTCATTTTTATATGGACAGAATCATTCTAAAAATCCACAGGCTGTCCCATAATCCTATAGATTCAGTAATTGGATTTTTTTTTTTCCTGAAAATTGGTTTTTGGTTTGAGTGATTTGATGAGAATGACACTGTTTGTGCCATAAGGAGGAAGTGAGAGGTCACTCCAGGATATAAAAGGTAGCCTGAGTCTCGATCGTTAAAAGAATCGGACATTTTTTTACAGGTGAGTAATAAGCAGAAATTAATAATGACCCCTTTGGAGTGGTCACTGTCAAATTAATAAAACGAAATATGACCACAGCAAAGGTCAGGTGCTTTTTTTCCCCTTCCGTATTTGACAACAGTGTCAGTTATCGCACGTTGCCAGCAGACACTGGCTAAAGGGGCGAACACTTTAAAATAACACCTCTTGACCCAAATCTGCTTTATAAATATCCACATGAACACCAAATCCACTGTGCTTCATGACAGCAGAAACCCAAATCATATTACATCTCCACCATGCAGGCTGAGATTCAGCTGCCCGTTTTAGAAAAAGAGAAAGAAAGAAAAAACGAAAGAAAGATTTTTCGGATTGATGTTTCTTCTGATCTTATAAATACTGTATATGAAGTTTTAAAGTCAAACGTGCTTAATATAATCAGCTTTACAGAATGACAGTAAAGATAAATCCCTAAATCACAAAACATATATATATATATATATATATATATATATATATATATATATATATATGCAACTTTTTTAAGCAAGCAAGCTTGAATGAATGAATGAAAAACTGAATGAATGAATAATGTAAAAAAAATAAAATGTAAAATAAGTCATTAGTTATAGCGACTTCTGTTTTATATTATCAGATTAAACTTTTTTTTATAAGCTAAATGTTTAATGTTTAAGTTTAAATGATTTATATAATCAAGTCGATTCTTCTGTTGCTGCCTTAAAAATGTATGTTGAAGTAGGGGAAAATATTTTCTCAGTGTACTCTTAGCTTGCGACACTTATCACCCTGTACCTCATCTTCTTTAAAAGCAGCACAGTCTCTCTGTCACTCGGTTGCCATGACAGCTTATTCTCGGAGGGCATTTCCCTTTAATTAGAGAGCAAACCTCGGCCAGGACGCCTGCATATCTTAAACACATCAGTGAGGAATGACTCAGGGGAGCGTGTGATTATCTTGGACGCTATCTAATTGCGCATGATTATATTTTCTGCATAATGACTGTCTTATTCAATGACCTCGAATCAAAGGTGCGAGTATTCAAGTGAAGTACCTAGTTCATTTCACACAGCTGATAGAGAAATCAAGCTCTTATGAGCGAGAATGAAAAAAAAAATAAAAATAAAAAAAAAAACTTGGGAATAAGAAGGAAGAGAAACATGAATGACACGAGACTGGATAAAAATGACAGGGAAGAAAAAAAAGAGTCATGTGTGGTTTCATGAAAAAAATATGCTGGTAAACAGATTTGATAATCAGGAAATGACGGAAGAAAGAAAAAGAAAGAAAGAAAGAAAGAAAGAAAGAAAGAAAGAAAGAAAGAAAGAAAGAATAACAATCCTAGTTAGCAAGTAAATAAATGGCTACACAAAATAAGAAAGCATGAATAAATTAATATATAAAGAAAAAAGTAGCAAGAGTCAAGAAAGAAAAAAGAAATAATAATACTAGTTAACAAGTAAATAAATTAATAAAAGATAAGGAAAAAAGTCATTAAAAAAATAAATAGAAGAGAAGAGACGAGATGAGACGAGAGGAGAGGAGAGGAGAGGAGAGGAGAGGAGAGGAGACGAGAGGAGAGGAGAGGAGAGGAGAGGAGGAGCTGGATGAGAGGAGAGGAGAGGAAGAGAGGATCTGGAGGAGAGGAGAGGAGAGAGAGAGAGGAGAGGAGAGAGAGGCGAGGCGAGGACGAGACGAGACGAGAGAGATGAGGAGAGAGACGAGAGAGGAGACAAGACAAGACAAGACAAGAGAAGAGAAGAGAGAGAAGAGAAGAGAGCGAGAGAAGAGGAGAGAGAGAGAGAGAGAGAGAGGAGGAGCTGGAGGGAGGAGAGGAGAGAGAGAGAGAAGAGAGAGAGAGGAAGAGGAGAAGAGACGAGAGCGAGAGCGAGGCTGGAGAGACGAGACGAGAGGAGAAGAGAGGAGAAGAGAGAAGAAGAGAAGAGAAGAGAAGAGAAGAGAGAGAGAAGAGAAGAGAGAGAGAAGAGAAGAGAAGAGACGAGAGGAGAAGAGAGGAGAAGAGAGGAGGAGCTGGAGGAGAGGAGAGGAGAGGAGAGGAGAGAGAGAGGAGAGAGAGAGGAGAGGAGAGGGGAGCTGGAGGAGGAGCTGGACGAGGAGAGAGAGGGGAGGAGCTGGATGAGAGGAGAGGAGAAAGAGAGGGGAGGAGAGGAGCTGGAGGTCTTAGCATGGAACATCCAAATGGGACACTTCACGGTGTGAGCTTGAGCCAAAGCTATTCCAGGGCTGCTCCTCTGAAGAGTGCAGGAATGACCTACATAGTAACTGATTATCCCTTCATTCGTCCCTCTCTCTCCGTTCCCCTATCCCTCTATTCTGCCGGGGCTGAAAGGAGCAGAGGGCAAACTCTCCGTTCCACTGCAGAGGGCAGATAAAACGCCATCCGTCTCCAACCAATCCAACACAGCCCAGCTCCTTCATTCACTATCTCCACCTCTCTCAGCCCAACTTTATCTGTGCTCTTTCCCCATGTTTCTCACACTCACTCAATCATCTTTGAGAGGGATTAAGTTCTTCATATGCTGCTTTCTATCGCTTCTCTCTCTCCATTACCTCACCCTTATCTTTTCCCCACTCTGGACCCCTTTCTCTTATTTCTTTCCCCTAATTACCTTCCTTCTTTCATCTTTCTAGCCTTTCCCATCTTTTTTTCTTCTAGTATTTCTCTCTAATTCTTTTTTCTCTTCCCTCTCTTGTATAGTTTTTGGTCTTTCTCGGGTTTACTCCTGGCTGATTGAGGATCATCTCTCTTGTGCGGGATGCCAGGTTGAGTTGGCCCCTTTTCACGTTCCTGTTGTCTGAAATCTATAAATAAGGCTTCATCATGTGCTAGCCGAGCCAGCGCTCTGCACACAGTCAGATAAAAACTTTATTTCCTGCCCTAGGGAGAGAATTACATGTAAACATAAGACGAATAACCAGTTGCATTTTAACATATAGCTCTTTTTTTGTAGGGACATGTGAGGACGATATTAAGGTATATAAAAATGCACTTGGCCAAAAAAACAAAAACAAATACATATATATGTTTTTACACAGAGACTTTAAAGTAGGATTACCACTTTTGTGATACAAAATAAATAAAAATATAAATTATAAACATTTCTCCAATGACTACATGTTTTGCAATTAAATGTTTTAAATGAAAATATGCATAATAAATTATAATCTAATTTCAATATTTTAAATTAAAATACAGCATTTTTAAATATATATAATGAATGTATTCATTCATTCTACATACATATTACAGATTAAATAAAAAATATTGTTTATTTTTAGATTTTTAACGGTGAAAATCTCCTTTTATGAGAGTCAACGTAAAGCAGGACTGAATACATGAACATGGATGTGGTTCCAGATAAACAGAAAAAAAAAAATATATAAAAGTTCATACTAATATTAAGCCTGAAATAGTTATGAAAATAATTTCTTGTTACTGTAAACTCAAGGTTTTTACATTTTCAACAATGATTGATTATTTAAAAAAGCTAAACGTATTATTTATTTTTTAGATGTACTTATGTGTAATTTAATAGAAATTCTAATTCAATAAAAAAAAACCCATACAAACACACACGCAACGTATTTATATACATATGTCATATGCATTTTGATATGCTGATATCAGGACAGTCACGTTTGTAAAATGTAGCGAATGCAAACTTCCTGCCAAAAAAAAAAAAAAAAAAAAAAAGCTGAAAATCTTGAACTAAATGAAAAGAGAGGGAAAAAGAGCCAAACAGCCCCTGAATCAGCCATCACGCGCTGCATTCAGTGTGTTGTCTTTGAGGAACAGGTGTGCGCAGGCAGAGGCTCATTGCATAAAGGGAGATCTCTCTGTGCAATGACTCACCCCTCTCTAAAGATTCACAGAAAGAAGGAAAAACCAAACGGTAAGGGAGGAAAAAGCCGAGAGCGAGGCATCTTGCCTTAAATTCTGAAACAAAGAAATGAAAGCACACAAAGGGCTTCTTTTTATAGCCTCCTTACTTTTTAACTCCTCTGTGTAATGCATATAGACACAAGTGCCTTAAGTTCCTTGATACTGGCAGACAAAGCACTTTCAGAAAAAGCCCCCTCGGCTCAGATGATCTGAGTGTTACCCGCGAGGACGGGTCTACATTCGTTGGGATTTGCTGAATGTGGAACACGACAACGGCTTGGAAAGGCTTTGACTTGTTAATGGGGAAAGTACGATTTCTTAATAGCCCACAAGGCGTGCCAGCGATGCATTGTGGGTGCCACATTCTCAATTATACATAATTGTGGCCAGTTCGGTTCATTTTTTTTTACTTCTCTCCGTGTTATCTTTTTCCTTGGCGGCGCTTTATCGCCGCTGAAAAACTGATGAATAAGCCAACACCCCGCTACACTGGTTAATTGAATTTTAAAAAAAGTCGTATTTTCTAAAAATGGATATGTTTATAGTTATAAGCCTGGGACGGTGATGGGTGTAATGCTTACAGGAGCATAAATGAGACTGCTGACAGGGTGAAATTAATGTTATTAGCGTGCATTAGCACAGCTCATATTAAACAGGCCGGCTGCTGGAAAGCTAAATAACACTGATCTGGCGGCTGTAATGTAAGGAATGGCTTCGAGAGCGGAGGCCGTATGATCGAGCGGTGTCACACCGATTCAACCACAGAAATAAGCAGATCTCACGCGAATGCGCGCGTTATGAAGTCCCGTTGTGTGAAAACGCCTTGGGCTACTAGACTAGCCACTCCCCCCAGTCCGTGTCTTTCTGTAAAGCGCAGCCACTATAAATAGCGTTTGCCGTTTGCTGTTCAGCGACTGAGGTTTCAGAAGTGGCTGTGGGCGAGATTATAAAAGTACGAAAATAGGCTGGTCTGCTGGTGTTAAAAAATAAATAAATGAATAATAAAAATAACGCGGTAGGCACTAAAACAGACAGTATTATTACAATAGCAGGTCGCTCTGTGTCCTATATGCATAGTATAAATAATATTTTTTCTTTGACAACCAGTGTATATAATGATTGCATATTGAACATATAAGTTTTTAATATATTTCCACAAAGGTTTTGTAAGCTTGAGAGATTTTCATAATGATGTCAACATTATTTTAGCTCCGAGATAGAAAAATGTAAAAAATATAACAACACTAGCCTTACTTGCCATCTCAGGAGTTTAATTCACAAATATGACAAATTTGGTAGCATCAGGGCAAACTCAAACAGTGCTTAAAAAACAAAATAAACACAAAAAATTGTGAAAATAGAAAATGATCTCTATGCACTGGATGAGCTAACACATCTAATAACAAAAAATAAAACACAAACATTGAGACACACAACAAAGCAGATTTTATTAGGCTACTGTAGTCAGTCACATTAATCATATTCATAGTACTATTCTTTTTTTTTTTACACTTTTTAATGAAATATGCTGTAAAACAGTGGTAATGGCAACAATAATTCAACATAATTCCTTCATCTTAGTTCATGTTAATTTCAACATTTACTAATGTATTATTAAATTCATCCTCTCCTCTCTCAAGTCGTGCTTGTTAACATTTGTGTTAACAATGAACAACTGTATTTATATCAACTATCATTAACAAAGATTAATAAATAGCATAATAAATGCATTGTTCATTCATGTTAGTTAATGCATTAACTGATGTTACCAAATGACACCTAAAAAAAGTGTACTATCGCAAAATGAATTAGTTTACCACGTTATTTCAAAAACAAAAAGGATAAAAGATACTGTAGTTTGTAACATGACTGTGAGAAAGTTAAGTCGTTTTTTTTTTTCCTCCTAAACTTTCAAGCAGAAGGGCCCCGGGTGAGCAATTCCACCCCAGGCAAGAAAGTTTGCTATGGGGCATCCGACTCAATTCTGATTCCTGCACATGTACTGCATGATTAAGCTTGACACAGAACAAACTACAAACGTGCAGACCATTTAATGCCTTTGTTCCTTTCCCTTGCATAATTCCTTTTTTAAAATGTATGGTGTTACACTGCAGCTTGTCAAAACAGCAGGGAGATGCAGGTGCAGAAGCACTTTCACTATACTGTTCTTTAAGGTGGAGTGTTTAATAGAGCGTCGGTGCTAATATATAACGTTTTACACAAACATGGACAAACAGTGATGCTAAAAATAGCTAGCAAAACACTTTATGCAGCTTTAATGTAAAATTTACAAAAAAAAAAAAAAAAATCAGTTTTCATTTAAAATTGTACTGTACTGTCTTTTTAAATAAAAACATGGGCAGTATACATCACTCTTGATGAGGGCTGTCTTTAAAGGTTAAATATTTAAAGTGTACCTGAAGTGTACTGGCGCCATTTCCACTTTAGCACAAACAAATTCAGTACATCTTTTTTCCGCACAATTAAAGAGCATTAACTACAGAATGAATTTTTCCAATTTAGCAAACTTTGCTTATGTCTGTCTTGAACAACAATTACGGCATATTTGCAATATACACAGAATGAAACAAATGTATTTCAAATGCATTTTAGTATGTTTATTTTTCACTAAACATTTGCTTTAGCGTTTTTAATGTTAAGATTTGGAAAAATAAAAGAAAATCCCGTTTCAGGTACAAACATCAATAAGTATCCCCCTCGTGCGCACCAGAAGAGGGAAGCCCTCTAAAGTGACTTGAATTGTACAGCAGTGTTACACTATTAAATTGTATTAATATTACAGATGCATTGAATATTTTATCACATTAAACTCCACTGAAACAAAGAATGCTTCGGGTCAGACCTCTGGTTGTCTTTCTCTCCTGTTTTTCTCCTCTATTGATCCCCTCCAGATACCTGAGACTTCCTGACCCCCTCCCTACATCCAATATGTCCAGCAGTTCTACAGAGCACTTCCTTTCTACTCATGCTATGTGTGGATTCCAAGCAACAATAAAGCCCCATCGATTTTCTCCTTTCCTCCCCTCCCAAGGACAAATAAAGGGCTTCTGCCGCACAGAAGCCCGGGACTCCGCTAGCCCAGCAAATCTGACAATCCGGGCCCACCCCTTCAACGGGTGTCCATCAGTCTCAGCCCATATGCTTTTGATTTAGCGCCGCAGAAACTCCCTTACGATACTGAGAGAATTAGCTGTACTTATCAGAGGTGCCTTACTGGCTAACAGGCTTAGGGACACACGGTTTGTTTACTGTTTCCTCTGACTAATTTCTCTACAACAGGAACTGTTTACATGGTACACACAATTAGTAAACATCCCCGATTATCCCTCGGGCAATGTCGTCTAGAACAGGTGTGAAAAAATGGCTAACAATAAAGTGAGACATTTCCCTCTCTTAGCTGAGTCATTATTATCTAATTAATTCCAACAAAAGTGAGATTTTTAATGGAGGACGTAAAGCTGAATGGCCTAAAATAGAAAGATGTGGACATTTAGACTCATTAAACTGATTATCTGTGTCTGTTTGAAGATATTGCCGCAATTGCATGCAGTTAGGCTTGCTTCGATAAGCCTAACACTTGCACCAGTTCTCTGTGTAAGACGGGGAAAAAGTACACAAAACTGTGCTCAACCAATACTCTGAATCACTAGACTTAATAACTCCACATATCAAAGGGAAAAATGAGTGTATGAATGAGTCTGAATGAGTGCATAATTGGCCTTCACTACATACAACTTAATAAGAGCCGTATGAGCCATATCAAGATTGTAGTAAAAAAAAAAAAAAAAAAAACGCTCATCTAATTAAGCTTCTCTTAGTTGACGAAATGGAGTCAAAACAGCTCAAGATGAAATCAGGAGAGGTCACAAATCAAGGTTAACAAATAAATGGCAAAAATGAGTGCTCAACCCCTTTCAAGGAAACAAACCATCCACTGACCTCTTCAGAACACTTGACTTTAATAGCAAGGGCCACTCAAAAGCCTTGTAGATTGTAAGAGTAAGGAAACGAGGGACAATTTGACCTCTTCCTGATAGGAGAGTTTCAATTAGTGGCTTATCTCAAGATGAACCTCCTCATCTCCCTGCACTTAATTACCTTAGAAAGATGTGGCCACGAGCAAATCGCGGGTTCCCATGGTGAGCGGTCCCTCGAGGGAACTGTCTGCGGTGCGTGAGGGTTGGGGGTGTACAGCTTCCAGTCTAGTCGGATGCTCGGTTGTCACCTGTCATAACATGTGGATGGCTGGTACACTTTGGTTGTAGAACCACTGCAAGGCTGAGGGGTTTTTTTGGATGTGCGTCGACTATTTCAGCGAGCGACCTTGACATGGTGGCCTGCGCTGGCCTGGCCCGCAGCACTCTCAACATGGACAGTGGGCGGTAGTCAGTCCACCAGCTCTAATCTGTGATGAAAAATGACACATTCGCTCTGTTTGAAAGGTGAAATGGAGAAGTATTAACATTGACGTGCACTCCAGATGAAACTGAGGCACAAAATGCTCCCAAGATAAACTCACTGCAGTTTATTTCTGTGTATACAGTGTTAACACACAGATACTAGAATGATCCGCTTACACAAGAGAACCATAAATTAAATTGAGTGAAACAAAAAGGTTAATAGCTGAGCAGAAATGGCAACAGCATATAAATAGAATGTTGTTATAGTGGAAAGAAAATTGATCACTGGCTGTTGGCTCGCCATGTGTATTCTTATCGTCTTCAATGATTTCTATCCATACAGCTCATCTGCCTTTCTGTTGTGAAATGAAGGACAGCAATGCACATGGAGACTGCTTGCCATTTACAGAACAGTCACCTGCATTTGAAATATTTTAACATTTTGAGTTTAAGAATTACTTTCTACTAAATATGTCAAAACATGTTGAAATGCAAATGCATTGGAATTGGTTGGCATGTTTACAATGCTAAATGATTTGACTACAGTGAACCTACAGTGAAGTACTGAATCTTACAGTATTGTTTACGTACTATATGTGTTCAATATCTGACATTTACCCTTTAGGAAAACAAGAAATGTAGATCGAACTCAGCAAGGCTTCCGCTTGCTCTTTCTCTGTGTGACAACAATAGTAAGCACTTTAAAGAGGACTTGAGGGAAAGGAACAAGGCTTGGTCATTTATTTCTTAGTGGCCCTGAGTCGTGGTGTTAATTGCAGGTCCTAGCGGATGTGAGAAGAATGAGAACCAAACTGCAGCAGGTATTGTACTCACATATCTAAAGAAAGAAAGAGAGAAAGCATGGCCTTGTGGCGAGTTCATCCTTCACACTGTTGTATTTCACATACAGCATCACCCTAGCTTCCAGTAACAAATAACACCAGCAAGCAATGCAATGACAAATATCCACTAAAACGTGTGGATCACAGAGCTAAACAAAGGTTGAAGCAGAAGAATAATGCCCAGGAATTGAGCATCAGTCACTGTGTACCTGTAAGTGATCGAAGGAGGAGATGGTAATTCAAACAAGCAAGTTATACAACCCTAATACATCATCCAGAAGTAGACTTGAGTATAAGACAGAGCAGATCTCCTTATTTGACATAATGCTGAACAGGAAACACAGGTCATGCCGGCAAAAGTGAGGAAGTCTGGAGATTCTCTTCCATGTACTTAACTTTAGACCTCATCTTGCTTATTTCATATATAATCCACATTTTGGGTTGGAAAGTTTGCAGCTTTGGAAATCATCATGTAAACTTTAAGAACAATCAGAGTTCTGCTTCAGCTCGTCCTACTGACTTTTATAGTTTAGGCACAAAAAATAAATAATCAAAACACACACACCTGACAGTGACAAACCTGACTGATTGTAACACCTGGCTGTTAGACAAAATCCTGAGGAACTTCTCCAAAACGTTAGCCACCTACTCTAGAGGTTTTCTGCCAAGTCCCAGTCGTCACCTTGGATGAGGGCCAGACGAGTGATAACTCTTCTTCTCAACCATGCAGAACTATACCCAAGGCTGGCCAAGTGGCATAAACTACGCTCGCCAGATAGATGATGCACATCAACTCGCACTGATTAAAACATATCTCATGTTCCTGTTTTGTACTCAGGCTTTGATTGAATAGATGGAGAGGAGCGCCTGCTTTAAATTTCATGTTGAACCTGCTTTTGTATTTTTAATTGATTTGTCGACTGAACATCTGACGTGTTCAACATCTGTCATGTGTTTGGAAAGCCAATTAGTGTGTAATTGCCCATTCTGTGCAAGGTTAGCGTAAACATGATCTTGGGATGTGACAAATATGATATTGCCACTTTGAAGAGTGTTGGATTTTTTTGATTGGTGACACACTGATGTGGAAGTAGATTTGATGAGTTCCTCTTAAGTGCCAGACAACTATCTGCGTTTCAAATATAGGTGATCTATTACAGCTGCATTCATCATACACAGGTATTCAAAAAACTTGGCATTTCAATGCAACCACATGGAACAGTGCTTTGCTGGCTAGAGATGACATGCACACATGGACAGTGTAATATCTATATCTCACTGCCTGGGAGTGAAAATGCATTTCACGCTTATGCCTGAGACACTGCATTGAGTGAGAGGGAGAGAAAGGACAGAAAGCTTTCAGCATAAACAAACCTAAATGTTGGCACTATGGCTATATGCAGAAGTGAGTCCCCATCTACGGAAGAAGCCAGACTGATCCGTGCCAAGTTCCACCCACCTTGGATTACACATCACACAGATCGACTGATGGAGGTCTCGACTAAATGAGTCATGCTGACTTGCACACTCAGCAAGGGTCGGTCCCAGTCCTGGCTCTGTCCCAAACGCGGCAAGGAGAGGAAGTGAAAAGGAGGGAGGAAGCTGAGCCATCTTGAGCCACTTGACTCAGTTTGTGCAACTGCCTGAGACTGAGCCATTGTTTCCATACTGCAACTTCGGTTTCGATCAAGCTTGTAATTGCTATAATATGGCTGGGGTAGGACATACTTGCTCATTCTAAACACAATCTCCAGCGCAACCTAATTGAAGGAAGCACCATTTAGCAGGTCTACTGATCGCACAGTATTGGGATCGGAGCTTCCCTCAGATCGGATTCCTGCCCTGTTGTATTTAGTCAGGATGGCTACATGTTGTTGCTCTCCACACTATGACCATCTGTTGTAAGGGTGGGTTCCAATTCCTCTCAGTTTGGCTAGCTAAAACAACCCAGAACTGAATCCAAGACATTACAAAGAATGTAGTTGTATGAAAAAATATATGTATTTCTGAATGAACTGCAAAATGCACTTTGCAAATTGAAGTTCAGCTGTGTTTAGTTTAGTTCTGTCAGTTGTGGTGTATCCGAATCTTAATCCAATCTCTGTATCATGACCCTACAGATCCTTTCCGACCGATTACCCCTCACTGTCTGTTATTTACTTCACGTGGTCTCAGGAGAGGAGAGTGCTGGGAAAAGACAGGGCTGGGGCTGCTAAAAGCTCGATCACAACATACTAAAGTGGCGGAGAGGGAAAAGAATCAAACACTCTGGCAGGGCAAACAGAAACTGCATGTCCCTACTTGTCAAAAGCGGCGAGGCTGTTTTTTGCAGCTGAGTGGATATTTAATATGAAAGGCTCTTCCTCCAAAGTTCGAACATTCTTTAGAACGGTCTGTGCTCGTCTGTCCAGACAGTTACGAACAACCTCCGGCTAACGCTACTGACCGGCACAAGGAACTACGATGGAAAAGCCAGACAGAGTCCCCTTGTCCTTTCTTCTTTTGCTGTCTCCTGAAGAAATGAAAGAGAAAAAAAGTCTGGTAACTGACAACCTGTCTTTCTGTGTTTGCGTGCCCTTGAATAATTTATAGGGCCCCGGTTTTCCCCGGAGCCACAGACATGTTCGGCTTCTTTAATGCTTCATCTCCCACACTAAGGCTTACCAAAGAGAAGTAGAGGAAGGATCCGGAAAATCTGCCATTCCATGGCAAATCCTTAAAATAAACTGCCGCTAACTGCAGAGCGGGTCCTGACTGCTTGTAACTGCTGACCAAGCAGGTGTGAGTCTGGATCATTTCATAGGTAATACAAAACCAATTACCTATTTGGTTTTCGGTCTCAGTTTTCAAACTACTAACAACTAGCTTTCTTGTACACTCTTAACTGTTAGTCTATGGATATGAAATTAATTTATTACTTTTTACACCAGGGAATCTCAGTCGACTTCTGTATACACACAATCACTCCAATTCCAAAGGAAATTGTTGAACATTTCCTTCATTATTTTAATGTTCATTTAGCACCTTTGGCAATTTTTGATTATTACACACTAATTGCGTGGCATGTTGTCAAGTTGTCACAATGTAGAATGCCATTAAACAGCAAAATTAGAATTGCACAAGGCACAAGTCAATTTAGAGACACCACATTTGTGTAATTAGACTTTTGACTTTTAACATTTCAGTTACAGCGATAAAGACATGACAACATCCCTATGTGTGAACTATAGCCCCAGTCTCCTGCATGAATTATACTGGAGCAGAATAAACAAGGTCATTGAGCCTTGTTAGTAAAACACAAGCAGAATACATTTCTAAACAAAGCAACTATTACATAAAGTGATAAGATAATTTGTGACATGGTGACCTACTGTGCAAAAGAAATAAAGCTATATATTTACATAAAATCATTATAAAATCAATGCACATAACTTTAAGCAACGCACTAAGCGACAATCCCCATTATCCAACTCTCCCTGAAAATGTTGCGCTCAGAAACACCTCAACATGACTCAGATCTTCATCATCCCGGATCATCATCACAAATCACATCCAGTCAAAACCTTTAGCGTTAGGAAATACGTGAACCATGACATCGTCCAAACATCCTGCATCTGAGCATTCTCGTGTATCTGGAAAAACACGAAGTGGCCCCAGGGCTTTACAGTCACAGAGTTTTATTAAGCACTATTTTTGCATTCTTCGGTTCATAAGTGTGGCGTTACTCATTGAAACATGGGTTATCTGGCAGGCATTTTTACATAACACCATTGTGTGAATCACAGAGCCCACATGGGAGACATGAGGCGAAATGTCACTTAGCCTTTCACTCTGGAGAGATTGAGATTCAAAACAAGGCTGACAGAGACTTCGGTTCCTCCACTCTGGATGGGGAACGTCTCATCATCATTTCTCCTTATTTTATTACCAACCTTTCCTTAACTCTTTTGGCACTGAAAAATTGGTGGATGTTATGGTTCTTGTCGTCAGATCCGTTCTTTCCAGATTACAGACTGCTATTCAAAACAATCTCAACAGAGACTTTAGATCCTCTGCTCTGGATAGGGAATTACAACAGGGCCTTTAGCACCAGTTTAGTTCCGGAACTAAAAGGACAGTACTGAAGTTGTGGGACGATTTTGCGCAAATTATTTCCCAGAAACTGGATTGACAGCAAAGTCATATGCACACAGCGTTCAACAAGTAAAACAAATTTGAATACTGTCGACGAAGACTTCAAGTATATGCTGTTTATAAAAGAAATAAGTTGATATAGTGCAGTATATGTGTCCACATATACTTACTGATAGTTCGTAGTACTTTTTTAGACCCTACTCTGAAGTAGGAGCTAATTTATTTCCTCCAAACGGAGTTCCTGGAACTAAAATCATTCCTAGTTCCTGTGGTGTGAACACTCCAGAAAGTGCGTAATTCCACAATTTGTTCCTGAGGTGCGAAAGGCTCTTATGACCATTCTTTTGACACTGCTGGATATAAGTCCTCCTCATTTCATACAAGTCATATTTAAATGTGTCCACTTGAATGATTAAACGCCGCTCTACTGTGAATCCGCTCCCACCTTTTAACCAAACATCCATTAAATCAGTCATGCTAATAGCCAGTTTGCTCAAATCAAACCATGATGGCTCAGTAGAGTTGCTGCTGATTCAAGGGATTTCCTGCTAGCGTGTTTGCATTTTTACGGTGGGTGTGTATATGTAGCCGGCTCCTGTAGGTTAATCATGACACATGTGTCTACCTCTGAGTTCATATTGATTAGGTTTGAGGGAAGAAGACACGTAAGGGCCTACTGGTTTGACAGCTGTCCTTGGCACAGACCTGTTTGGTTTTGGCTGCGGCATAGCGAGAGGAGGACCCCTGAGAGAGCAGACGAGAGCTTTGATGGACGTGCTGGTCGATACCGGCAGTTCCAAGGATGGCAGGGGTGAACGGCAGGGACAAACTATGAGGTGCCCATCTGCCAAGATGTGCAAGCATTGGGGGGTTTTACGTAAACATCATGATTTGCTTTGCACACTCGCATAAAGACACACTTTCACAGTGCCTGTGGGGTACGGCTGAGACGGCCCCACCTGCAGAACCGTTATATTGGGTTTGAGTCTTAGCAGCACGGCTGCGGTGAGTTGATTATGATGCATTCCACAACTCTCTTTATTACAAGGATATGCCGCAATGATGCTACCCGTTCTTCCGTGAAATTGAAGAACTGACACACTATGTTTACCCTCTCTATTTTCGCCTCTTCCTCTCCCAGGCTGCCTTTGAGTTCAATATCAAGCTGGAAGGTGGTCATTGGCATGTCTTTCTTGCTTTCTGCTTTTTTCTGAAGCTCATTTTGATGGGCATTCGGCTTATCGACTCTTGACTGCCCTTTCTAAGAATCAATCTAACCTTTAGACAGGCAAGTCTTTATGGCTGGCTAGCTGGAGAGGAGTGTGCTGTATTGTGTACAGAGGGGGGAAAAAGCAGTTCTTTTGACAAGACAGGGATTCTCAGTGGAAACACAGGTAGAAGGAGTTTCAGGAAGGACTTGTCATTGGATATAAGCCCAGTGGAAAAGGGACGCAAAACAGTTGAACAACTGGCTCCAAGAGCCTGTCTGCATCTGCACAGATTGTCTCTTGTTAACATCAACATGTTTGCAGGATATTACCATCATGAATAAACCTGCAGGGACACAGTCGGCCCAATGCGCAATGTTAAATGTGACAGCAATGCTGTTCGTGTCTCACTCTGCTTCAGCAACATTAACAGCTTCCTGTGATTTTTGCACAACAAGAAGAAAGGAAAAATGCATGATACATTCGGAAATTACATAAAAACTTGAGGGTGAATAAAAAATGATAAACGTCAGCTACAGAGATGAACTGTTCCTTTATTTTGTACAGGGCTAATAACTTGTGACAATACTTGACCCTTTCGATATGGACAAACTGTTACTAACCACTCTGCATGTTGTTAGGATGATTAATATTTTAGGCTGGTCTGCTTCGGCAATCTAACAGTGTTATAGTTGGCCTTTTAAATCAAAGAAAGACCAACATTAGTGTCCACAGAAGCTGTGTGGTTTCAGTTTTAACAGTAAAAAAGTGTGAGGATGAAGTAAGAATATAAATAGCTAAACATTTGACAACTTTTACAATGATAACATTAAACAAGGGTATTATTTACATAACTAATGTAAGTCATAATTGAATGTGACAAGAAAAAAAATACATGACAGAGTCTTCTTTTTTTGGCATTTTAAGCACAAGTTTAAGAGTGAATACAGTAAGTGTAGTAAAATGTGAAACAACCCGCTGTATCCCAGACACACACTTTCTAATTAACAGCACACAAAATGTTTTAGTTAAATGAACAGGAAAGTATTTCTTAAAGAGACAAACTGCCAAAAATCATCATGTCTGTCTGCATTAGACTACTTTAATTTTTTTTTTTCTCTCCTTAGACGAGTTCTGTCTAACTCCGAGTAAAGCCCTAAAGATTTGCATTTTGCCACTAGAAAGTACTAATATATTATTTTGATTCAGTGTTCATTTTTCTTGATAGTCCATCACAGGTGCAGTCCGAAACAGTGCGAGTCATGGAGTACAAGAAGAGTGCACTTCAATGCTTTTTTTGACCTTCAAAAAATGATTCTCCTTCACATTGCAAAACGAAACTAAACTTTGCAGCAGCAACGGAACATGATTTCTCAACTTTAACCAATTGACAGCAGTGCTTTCGTAAAATATTAAGAAGAGTGTTATGTTTAACCATGCCTGTCAAGAGCATTTGGGACAAGAACATTGCGTGCCAACAGATTTTCTTGTGCAACACGAAATTCTGTCCAAAGAGATTATTTTCAAAAAAACATGTAATGTATTGATTCCTCATGTTCGTTCAGCTATTAAACCGTCTCTTTAACAACAACGAGACAGCTCTCATTTATTGCGACTGCAACACCAATGCCCAGCTATGAACCAATGAAGCACAGCTGACCTTAACAGATGACCTCAGCCCTTTAACAAACATGTGACACGTCTTGACGAAAATCTGCCCCTGGCATTCTCTGTCCCTGTCTCCTAAGTGATCACTTACATGCTCTTTGTGCAGAGAAGCATTAAGGTGTGACTGACTCTTTTGCCTTTAGCTGATCAGACAAGAGTCTGATGGCTCTCAGCGCCGCTACTGAGGTCTTCTGTTCTCTCATTGCATGCTTGATATGTCTTTGAAGCTTGCCAATATAGTTACATCCCCTAAGTAGCTCTTAAAGCTGACTCATTCTCTCATGTTTTCCCTTTTTTAAATTCTTTCTTTCCTTCTTGCACTCTATTTGTCCACTTTGTCAGGTCTCATCAGCACAGAGATGAAGAAATGCTCTTTCCGGGGTTTGTGTGTGTATGTGTGTCCATCTCCCAGTAGTTCTTTCTTCTTTTCTTTGTACTTTGCCCTATTTTTCTTCCATTAGACTCAATCCCCCCCGGATGTGAGACTTTACTTTATGTTTTTGTCTTCTCAACATTTTCTACAACAATTAACGTATGAGAAACAGGCCACTGCTCTTGATAGGTAAGGGTTTTTTAAGTAACGAAATCCGGGATAAAACCACTCATCACATTTATTCTTGCACGGAGGGATGTATTGAATGTTAAAGGGGACAAATCGTGAGTGAATCAAAACATCCTGCAAAGTTTTAAATCTGAAAGTGCGCTGTGTATAAAGTTTTGTCTCTTTAATAGAGTCATCTATTAATCATTGAACACAAAACATATTATTGCCTGCCTACTTGTCGGTCTTTTCACATTGGTCTGAATGAAAATGTTAATTCCTTCTTTGCCACTAGGTGCACTGTACAGAAAAACACTGCTTTATCAGACACGATGAAATGGAAATGAATCCAATTTGACCAATCACAGCTGATTAAAGTTGAGGGTAGAAAAAATGACTGTTAAGTTAATTGTTTGGAAGCTGTTAAACAAGTAAGGTAAAAATAATATAATATAATGAAATAGTTTTTTGACCTTGCATGCATGTCATCCTGTTACTGAGGACTCCCAAAACCAAAAGAAATAACCCTTATATTACTCATAATAGGGGCATAAATACAACTATAATTTTAAAGTACTCAAAAAAGACCATTTAAATAAATCTCAAAATGGGAGAACAACTCCCATATTTCTATGCATGTCTTTTCGGGAATTACTGTTCAACTACTATACTTATAAACACTAGAAGAACTAATAATAAAGTGATGTGGAGAAAAACAAAGAAACAACAACAACAAAATAATATAGTCTGAGTGGTTTTCACAGTTTTAGTATCATATTTCTGTGTGGACCATGACTGTCAAACTTTCTCTGACTTGGGGCCACATTTATTAAACAGGGTAAATTAGCATGAGAGTGGAAAGTTCTGCAGGTGATTTACTGACAATGCACAAAATCAAGAACACAAATGCACCCAACGCATTTCCATAATGATCACTGCAATACACCAAGAGTAGCACAAACGAGCAGAGCTGATGATAATAAGGTGCATGTATTCTACTAACAACAAAGGTGCAAACCAGTTAACACTATCTTTTTTATGGGTGGTAAATAATGGCATAAAATACAAGTAAATCGATTGCCACTGACCTGAGTAAATCACCCTGTGTGATTCATTTAAATATTCCCCTGCCATACACTTTGGATCTATACAATAGACTCAGTCACAAAAATAACCCAATAATGTCCAATTTTTAACTGCATGCTTTTAGTAAATCCTGCCAGTATTTTTTTATGCCGGTTTGCGCTGCTGCAAGATGTTAGTAAATCTTGCCCAACAGCAAACCCCCAGCAAGTTCATTAGAACATTTTTTTATCTTTATGTTCAAGTGTGTATACATAAAAGGCTGATAATCGAAACACACAAGATTTAAGCCCTGTTCACACCAAGAATGACACTATAAACTATAAAGTTTAATATAAAGATAACAATATTGGCATTTGCACCAGTGATAACGTTTGTATATCGTAAGCGTACAGGTGTTTGTCGCTTTAAATTCTCGAGTTTGTGATGGCAGGATGGATTCTGACTGGAAGTCAATGTTTGTATCGTTCAACAGCAGAAAACAAAAAGTTCTGAAAGACATATGCACTGACGTAACCGTGCTTACTTATATTCAAGTTTGAGTTGTTTTGTAGAAGTTTCATGGCCGAGCAATTCTACTGCGTAAGAAAACCAATCCATATGACGCCGTATATGTGATAATAATGTTCAAAAAACAGTTTTCGAATCTTGCAGTATGCTAACATGCTTTTGAATAACATAATATCGTGTAAAGAGCTGTGTGAAAATGAATATTTAATCAAATCTCTGTCCCAGTAAATCATACATTATTGGTGTGAAAAGGATTAAAAATGTTTAACTGACTCTAGCGTTTAACTGTATAGGTATGTTTTTTGAGTTTTGCAGAAATTTAGGTAGAGGCACTTACTTCCAATGAGCTTTTAGACTATGTAAGTGCATCACAGAGGAAAAAAAATAAATAAAATGATGAGCTCTCTAAAGAGAACAAGGGTAGACAACCATTTCACACATCTATAAGACTGGAATACAGACAGACAGATGACTGGGCAGGAAAAACAGAATGCCATGGAGCAAAAGGAAAGAGAAGGGGATGTTATGATGGAAAAGAGAGAAAGAATAGAGGAGCAGCATGTAAACAGTGCTCATTCAGGGCAGGAGATGGTTGGCTGGCTGATCAGGGGGATGAGAGATGAAAGGGGCTCGCGTTCTTCTCGTTGACTGTCTGTGCGTGTGAGATACAATGTGACAGCTGAGCGGAGCTGGAAGGCCAGAGATGAATTCACAAATGCTAGCCCCGAGGATGAGTGCGGGGTTAGGGATGAAAGGGTGGGGCTGAACGGATGTGTGGGTGCGCGGGAAGTGATGGGAGGGAAGAGACCCCGGATTTTTCCTCGCAGTGGGCAGCTGACAATCACATCCGGTAGGCTAAATCGTGTCATGATCACAACTGGGTTTCGTGTAAATTGTTTGTTTGCAGTGTTAAAATACAGCTGTTTTCGAGATTAATTTATGCAGGCAAATAATTGTCTAATGGCTTCAAAATGCTAAAGCGAGCGACGCTTCCTGTCTGTTGAGACATAATTTAATTGTCTCATTCAGGGAAAACAAACAGCCCAGGCGTGCTTGCATGTGCCTTCTAGAGTGGATTATGAAGGACAACATATGAAGCATTTTAAGGTTTTGCACTATATCTGTTGTATTATATATATATTTTTTTATATATATTTTTACTGTAGTAGGTATATGCCTGCTTATGTTATTTGTGAAAGTGATCAAAAATGTTAAAAAAAAAAGATCCTAATGTGACTTGATCATTAAGGGATGTTAGATTTTTTGCAATTATAATTTGAAGATAAGTGGATTTTTTATGGTTTTACTAGATGCATTAATAACAAATAAACAGCTAAAACAGCAAACTGCTTTAAGTCGCTTTAAGCTGTTTTCATTAGTTTGTTGTAACTGTCAGTTTAATCTATCAAGTTCTAAATAAAAACAGAACACCTACATTTCATTTGTAAAGTATTTAGTTCCTTGGATTACTCAAAATACCATAATAAAAAAAAAATCACCCATATCATGAAGATCTTGGTCACACGGACTGCTTCTGTTCAGATGCACACGTGTGGCCAAATACTCAGTTCTGTCAAAAAGTAAAAAGACAAAGTCGCTGTGACTTCTTGTGCCCCCATCATCATCACAGATGTGTTTTCATCTCTGATATATTCATATCTGCAGTTGGGCTCAGCATTCTGACACCTTCATAAAGAATCATGGGCATCTGAGGCCCAGGGGTCTTTAGAGGAATCACTTTAAACCGGTTCGACGGATGATGTGATTCCATCGGAGGGACCTCAATGCATTACATCAGGGTCTGGGTTTGTGTTGCATCAGTAATTTTAATAAAAATACCATATCTGCCTCGGCGCGCCTCTAACACCATCGATAGGCACGGCATAGGCTAGATGAGACTGTGAGGTTTTATTTTTCTCCAGGGCCGGATGTAGGAAACAGGGAAGAGAGTATTAATATCTCTCTCTTCTCCCTCCTGAGGAAAAAAAAAAAAAAAACGCAGCAACCCACATTTGCCTGTTAAAAATATCCACACCCCACTGCAGGGACAAACCTATATACAGCATCTGTGCCCTGATGAAGAGAGTTCTCATGCCTCTCATTTACTTTACCGCTATAAGATCCCACCCTGTCCTCTTCCTCAGCTGTAGATAACTCAGCACCGGTATCCAAGCCCAAATGAATAGGCCACTTTAAAATTTTTATGTCTTTGAAAAAAGCTAATTCTTAAATATGATGTTTAATTGATCAAAACCGCCATCTTTACCATTTAGTTTTATATATTTAAACAAAACTCGATTTTCATAAGCCATACCTTTAGAAACACTGAAAACGATGTTACAGGAAGCCTCAGAAATCATTCTAGCAGGGTAATTCGGTACCTGTTTTTGTTATTAGCACAGCTGAAAATGGTTGTGCTGCTTAATGAAGTGTGGAAACAGCAATAGAGTGTTTTTGTTCAGCCGCCGAAGTATTGAGCACATTTGCATTTCTCACAAGTCACGTTGCACTTGCAAGTCAAACACAAACACGTATTTCTAGAAACACAACAGCCTGAAGTTCTTTCGAAGAGATGGAGGCCATTCGATGCGTTGCTGTCTTAAGCAAACTGGATCAAACCAGCACAGACAGAGAACTGAACATTTTAGATGCACGAAAACATGACGAGGAGCACATGGGAGTCTATAGTTTGAGAAACGGACCGCTCGCTGGCGCCCAGCTGGAAGCTTCATTGAACTGTACACACTAAACGGCAGCTTTATCTGCAACAGTGAAGAAAAGAGACGCTGCTGGCCTTTCAGGAGAGTTTCAAAGACGATGTCACACTGACAAACAGGAAAAAAAAAAAAAATTACGGTTGACTGTAAAGAACCACAAGGAGAGACCTACGAGCTAACAGAAGCTGAGTGAAGCCGTGAGATGACACTTCACCAGAATACCACCAAAAAAGTGTTTTGCAATACAATACGAACACAAAAAGCACTTGTACTTATTTTCTGATGTAAGTACATAGCAGTTAAGGTCGCCTAATACAAAGTGTGTCCAAAATAAAGAGTAATTGGCTCAAAAATGGCATCTAAAAATGAACAACCGATGAGCAAATATGGCAGATTTCAAATCCTGCCCCAGCCAAGAAATTACCATTAAAATACACGGAAAACTAATGGATAGCTTTCTCCAGGTGTTACAGAATGATTTGCTTGACCTCTATGTAAATTAGTCACCGATGGGTAGAGAAAGGAGCGCAATGGAAATCATAAGGGAATTTTTTAAATAGCTTTGCAAGAAAAGACACTACGGCGCCACATTAATTACAGGAAGCAGAACAGTTAAGAGTCGATGGCGTGGGATTCCCGCTCTTATTCACTTTACTGCGCCATTACAGAGTGAACTAATCTGCGCAGCCAACTTTATCATGATTGGATGAGGGTGATTTATAGCAAGTCACGGGGAGAGATGACAGGGGAAGCCCTGCTCTCACACTTCAGCTCTCGAGAAGAAGTGGATTAGTGTAGAAGCAGCAAACGACATGCATTACTTCTGTGCACAGCGATGGCCTTCTCAACTCGTACAGCCTAATGTGACTAATGCTCCGTGTTAATTTCTGTCTCATAGATGCATTATTGCCGATTTCAATGCAATTGACAACTCAGGGCTGGTAGACAGTCTTTTTCTGTAAGGGTTTTTTTTTTTCTCTGAGCAATTTACTCAAAGTCCGCTTTCAAGGGCCTCCCTGTGTAACCTCAAGAGATCTCACGCTGTTGCAACAAAAGTTTCTGTGGTGTCAGACTGGTTAATGCAATTCAGACTGGCACTTTACCTTGGACTAAGAGTAGGGAGGTGTGTGACATGTAAGGAAGCCTTTAAAAATATATTCACAAAGAGCTTTTAACAGACCCCGCACCAAAGCTCTGTAACATCAATCGCACACGACGACAAGCTCTCTCTCCGCCTCTCTGACAAGTGTGCTGTTTCCAAGGCCGCTGAGTATCTTTATATTTAATTTAAACAGTAGTTTGCATAGAATCTTGTAAAACTCCAAATGCACTTTATCGTACAATGCAACGGTCGCAAGATTTTTGCTCATACAACTGGTTTTGCTCACACAACCCTGTTCAGTTGTAGTCTTACATCAAGAAGTATATCTACGAATATATATATATATATATATATATATATATATATATATATATATATATATATATACACATTCAAATTTTATGAGAACAGGGAATTTTACACCACTACTATAATAAAAATAAAAATAAATAATAATTTTTTGTATATAATTAAAACACAGCCAATCAGAATCTATATGACTTTATAAAGAGTTTGAGAATAATATAATACTTTTTTACTATTAACTAGATGCTTATTACCATGCACACTACTAGCAAGTTGGTGGTTTATTAGTACTTGCAGTATAAAGCAAATATTCTGCATGACCATATTTAAATCCTTTAATCATACCCTATATTCAAACTTAAAAGAATAGTTCACCCAAAAATAAAAATTACGCCATATTTTACTCAGTCCCAAGCCATCCTAGGAGTATATGACTTTCTTCTTTCAGACGAACAAAGTTTAATGCGCAATGTTTTTTTTATATAATTTCTATTATTTGATGGATAGTTTTTGAAAACCCATATACGTGTCTTTACTGTGACTTTTGTAAACCTTATAAAAAAAAATACTAAACTAAAAAAAATCTTGAATGCAGCATTTATTTTTATATAATAAAAAGAATGCTTCAATGATTGTGATCAGTATCAGTCAAAAAGACTTTCAGTGACTGGTGATCATCCTGAGAATCCCTTAATGTAACTGATTCAAAATCAGCTAATTATCACATTTTGAATAAAGATTAACACTTGGGACAACATGTTCCAGTGAATTATTCAAAGTTAGACCAGGAATTAGCATTTCCATCAAAGTCAAACAGAAATTTGCATTAAGAACTTTACAAGGGTCCATTTAATTTCACATTGACGTTATGAGGCTTGAGTTGTTGTGTGTGGGAACCACCGCAATATCCACCTAAGGGTCTCACGGCTAATCCTGTTCTTAATGCTACCAAATGACATTTCCCTCTGAGACTATCCCACATGGCCAAAACAAGCTTGCTCAAAAGCTAGCAAAGAAAATGTGACATTTAAATTTGTGTTTTTGGCAGATCCTTTCTTACCAATGCAGCTTACAAGAAAGCACGCGATTAAGGAGGAAACAAAAAACCTCATCTGTGTTTTAAATGGCACACCCACAGACAGTTCATGGACCTTAAGATGCATACTGCGCACAGAAATAGTCAAATCTGCCAGTTACAGTCCTTGCAATCATGTCATACCAAACCCGTAAGACCTTCGTTCATCTCCGGAGCACAAATTAAGATATTTTTCAATGAAATCTGAGAGCTATCTGGCACTGCATAGACAGCAACACAACCGAAATGATGCCAGAAACGTAGTAAATACAGTAAAAACAGTCAGTGGCTCAACTTCAGGTTTGCAACGCTAGGAGAATAATTTTTTGGCACAAAGAAAACAAAAATAACGTAATCAACTCAACTATTCTTCTCCCATGACTTACGTCTTCTGCCATTTTGGAGATTACTCAAGAACGTATTTGACGTAATAAGCGTTGTTTACATTCAGGGGGAAAGCATGCAAATGCATGCATATGATATTCTCTGAAATGCCGGAAGATGTAACTCAGGGGAGAAGAACGGCTGAATAAATTATGTTATTGTTAAATATATTATGTTAGTATTCTCTCTGCTTCGCAAAACTGAAGTTGAGCCACTGATGTCACATGGCCAGTTTTACTAATGCGTTTATTGCGATTCTGGATCTGGGAACATTTCAGTTGTGTTTCTGTCTACGGAGGGTCAGATAGCTCTCAGGTTTCATCAAAAAAACTTGTGTTTTGAAGATGAACGAAGATCTTACGGGTTTGGAACGCCATGAGGGTGAATAATTAATGACAAAATTTTCATTTTGGGTTGAACTAACCCTTTAAGAATAACATTCCTAGGTTTAAGAACTACTTGACGTCAAGTTCTACTCCAAGATAGTAGCTAACATTAAAATGGACACTGCAAGAGCAGCACAGCGTGATCCTCACATCATGGAAAAGGAGAAAAGTTGGTTCCATGCCTCCCGTCTAATAGCATGGGATAAGCTGCTACTGCATTCAGACACTATTAGCATGCACTAATGGGACCCAAAGAGGGAGACTCAGGGCTAATTACACTGTCTGCTCATTAGTGGGCCATGGGGGTTGGAGCAACAGAAAGTGCTTGTAAATAACAGTAGTTTCAGCCTGGGAGGCGATGAAAGATGCTGTGAGGCTCGTGAAGGATGTGTGAGGAACGGGACTCTTTCCAAACCAACAGCGAAATCGTTTAAAGGATGTGCCGATTGCGCTGTTGACTTAGAAATCGTCGCGTCAGCGTTACAACTTCTCACGAGTCTCCAGATGGCTGTTTAGAGGGAAAAACACGCGACTTCATAACACAGGGACAAAGCGAACAATCAGCAGAAATCCGGGAGCATTAACACCTGAAGAAATCGTTTCTGCAGAGATCTTAAGAGTGGGATATTAATTAAGTTTGAATGAAATGTAGACGAATAATGATAAGAAAAAAACTCCATTAACATTTAACAAGTGGTAAAATGCGTAACACAAACAACAGCACCTCTGGGCTAAATACTAAATCAGACCTAATTAAGATGGCAGAAATTATGAATATAAATGAACGCGGAGGCCTGCAGGATGGATTGGTGCGCGTACACACTAGCGCACACACAAATAATCACATCCTCGCCATCTAACGAAGAAATTAAGAATGACCTGTGCGGGTGCTCATTACAGATGGATGTCAGACGCCGCGCTAGTGAACCTCAACGGGAGAGGTAGACATTTATTAGAACATTTACAGGGCGGTTTTCTCTCTCTGTAACAAAGAAAGAAAAAGAGTGGTATTAAAAGCATTGGAAATCTTTAGCTTTTGAAAAATATCTTAGGGTGAGCGTGCACTGGGATTTCCTCTAGATTGCTGTAGCCCACCATTTTAAATATTGAAATGACTTAAATATATATATATATATATATATATATATATATACTTTCCTGTTCCCTGTTTATTAATTTATTATGCCTTTGACTAATTGACATGCGTTTAAAAATATTCTTTATGTGTTCAGGAAATTTATGTTCAGTTAAGCTCCATAATCAGTAGAAATCAATTGCAAAATGTATACAGCACTGTAGCCTATATATATATATATATTTAGTCTAAAAACTAAAATGAACTAAACAGGCAATTGATATTGATATACAAAAATCACTAAGCACCCTAAGCAACAGTAAAAAATGGCACAGTGCATTTAATCAGTACAAAGTACAAAAACAAAGTAAAAAAATCAAGAAAATATATCACATACAATTACAATGCCACTAAATAGTTGTCACATGCTAGGACTGTTTATGATTGTTTTCCATGCCCCGTGTGCTCTGTGTGTGCCCTACTTTTGGTCTCCAGTTGATTGTCTTATTATGTTCAGGTGTGTCTCGTTAATGAAGTCATTTCCTTTGTCCTATATAAGTTCCTGCTTGTTCTGTGTGAGATCGTCTATGTATATGTGTGGTTCTTTATTAAAGACCGTTAAAAGTCGGGTGCTTTCTCTGTAACCACAACGTGACAATAGTATTTATTTAATGCTATTACCATCCCTAATTAAAATTCTGTCATTTACTCACCTTCATATCGTCCCGAACTTGTATGGGTTTCTTTCTGGTTGGAGACAAAAGAAGATATTTCAAGGAATGTTGGTAACCAAACGATTGACGGTAACCCTGGAGTTGCGTGGTTTGGCTCCCAACGATCTTTAGTTTTGGGCTAAATTATGCTTTTAAATAGGTCAAAACAGCGCTTATTTTTTCTTTTAAAGAACAGTTACTCGTTAGGTTTTGGAACGGAGCCGTGCTAGAATTTGTTTTTGATCTACTATTTTCACAACACCGCTCATGGCTTTCTAAAAGCATCCCGCTAAACCGGCAACGCACCCCCATACTTCATTATGCATGTCAGTGGTATCACATTTTACAGATACGAGGCCTTGAGCATGTTACGCTACCCATAAAATGTAGGAATTTTGTGTGAATCCTTCAGACCTGTGCTACGAAGTATAATATCTAACAAGTGATTTATGAATTCTTCCTCTTAATCCCCCCGTCCTCTATACGCCGAGGTCTAATTACTCTCAGCGGTCTCTTTTTCCTCTGTGCATGCCATGCTCAAACTAATGTGCATAATTTATTTACCTCCTGACAGTTTTTGAATAAGAAACACCGAAACACAACATAACCTTGGTACATTCACCAAGTGCAGTCATCTCACTGTCACTTCGAATAGAAGTGAGCGTGGATATGCTAATTCAGCGAGCACACAGTCGTGACTCCCTTTTGTTTGTCATCAGGAACTTTGGCTGTGAATACGGGAACAGGCTGTGTCTTGCTCTCTATTGACACGGTTTTCGTTTTCACTTAATGGCCGGCATAAGACGTGGATCAGTGGTTCCCAACCAGAAGGCCATTAAGAGCCTCAGCGCATTTCCAGGCCAAAAATGACTTAAAATCATTCAAAGTAGGCCAAAATAAGTTCAAATCGAGAATCGAGATGTTTCTTGTTTTACTTCACTTGTGCAACAACCTTATGTATGTATGCATTATTTATTAATATTATTCAAATAAAAAATCTTGAACTGGAATCTTGAAAAGGAATTCTTAACTCTGGTTTTGGATTATTGCTAAATATTTTTTGCGATTATTTAACTCAGTTTAATTTAATTTAAACTTATCTATGGGGTGTAACGATTAAAAAATATATTTTTTAGATTATACAAGATTCAATAAGAAAAAATCACATGTGTAGCCACAAGCAGCTTTGTCATTACAATAAAGAAATATACCAACATGTTAGGCTAAAAAGGTTGAGAACCAGTGTAGAGAACCAAAGTAAAGCACATAAATGATATTAAAGCATGTATAATGGGGCCTTATTGGCTTTATTGTTTGCCATGAGGACATGTCAGGACTATCACATGGGTATATTCATGCGCTAAACAGGCCAAGAGTTCAATACATGTTCCATTATGCCAGTTATGGACATAATTTCCGCTGGGTTAATGAACAGAACGAGTGTTTTTAGTGCCCCGGGCAACATCCTACCACTCACATTGGGACAGCAGCACCTCCCATAATACAGAAATTAATATTTCACAGGGCTACAACACCCATCAGACAAATGCATGTGGACGTCCCGTCAATACGTGGCTGAAAGATTGATGAAATATGATGGCTGTGGGCAGGCCATGAACCTGCGTGAGTGGGCGTTGATACACAGGCTATTTTGGGTGAGTTTTATATATTTTAGCTGGGAGCCAGAGTCGGGTAGGCAGACGCACGTCATGGGTTCCTGCTAAATTAGAGCCAACAGCTTCAATGCACTACACTGACTTGCCATCTTAAGATGAAAATATTGAGTGCAAGACAGTGGAATGATTGGCTTCACATGAAATATTATATTTAACCCTATATATCCCCTTTGTGGCTTTTCATACACGCTGAAAAGGAGGAAAACATCACAAAAAAGAAACCTTAACTTGAAACCCCAGTGACTCTTTGATTTAAAAAAAAAAGCTTCCAGCAGCCTAAAGAGGGTTGCATGTCATGACTGAATTAGTCTGTTGGTTTTATAAGGGTTTTGGACACTTTTCAGCTTCGCGTATCAAGGCCAATAGTTAATAATTTGACTGCAACCTTTCCTCTCAAATCAGACTTTTTTTTTTAGCTCATAATTGCGCGTAAATATCAAAATCCACTTTCCCTCCCCAGATTTGCGAGTTTACATCAAATAACTGTCAACTAATGCAACCTCAGATTTAAGATGTGGGGGAAAAAACATATATTTACACACACACACACATATATATATGTGTGTGTGTGTGTGTGGTTGTGTGTGTATGTGCATATAAATACATTTAATATAATAATGTTTTTTTTCGTAAATATATACATGGATGTGTGTGTATTTCTATATACATAACAAAATGTACATGATATACACACATTATGTACACAACTTTTTGTGTGTGTGATTTAATGTGTATTCATTCAGTGAATCACTGAGTTGTTGATTCAAGAAATGCGGGGATGCGAAACGATTCAACCGATTCACTGAAAAGGGAGACAAAACTGATTAATTACATGAAAAAAGCAGAAGCACCGCTAGCAAAGGCATCCAGTAGCTCATGTGCTGGAGGACACTGAGCAAATAACTAATCTAACTGCAAGCATCGCTAGCACTGATTGCCTCATTACAAATGATTAACATGCCTCTTCGGCTAAAATTAGCATGGCAATGTGTACAATTAATTAACAATCTATTAGCTAAAATGCCATTACACACTCCATGTACTGTTTCCTGGTGCTGATGAAGCAATTTCTGAATTTATCAACATGCATATCAAAGCAGATGCATGCGGACTTAATTAGCAAAGACAACTCATTTCAGACTGTAAAAATGTGCTCGCACACGCGACTGTGACCTCGGCGCTGATTGCTGCACCTCCTGGTTTATCTCGGCCGCGGAGAGGAAAAGGTGAAACGGCTGGACGAGAGGAAGACAGGACAGATTCCGGAGAGTTTGCTTCTTGTTTGAAGGTTAGCTTTGCAATTTTATGCCCATATAAGTCTGCTATACTTGATTCAATTATTCCATAAAGCCTCCGTCCGCAATTAATTTACACGCCAAGCGTTGCCAACAAGATTGAGGATTCTTTGACCTTCTTTTACACTCTGTAAAATACTCCGCTATACAAATAGCTTTCTGCTATAATTACTCGGCTAAATGCAGGCCTCAGTCTTCTGCCCGTTTTATCGCTGACTCTACTGTAACCATACGTGAAATCTCTATATCTATCTATCTATCTATTAAAAAATATTAAATTAAACTGTTATTAAAATAAAAAATCCTAAAAATAAAAATTAATTAAAATAAAAAAATCCTAAAAAATAGAGCTACGACAATAATACCGTGTGAAAATAATTTGTTTCAACCAATTTATTATAATTTTTTTCTGAACATTATAATTAATTATCAGAAAATCAACATATTAGAATGATTTCTGAAGGATCGTGTGACACTGAAGACTGGAGTAATGATAAAAAATTACATCACAGGAATAAATTACATTTTAAAATATATTCCAACAGGAAGCAATTATTGTAACTTGTCATAATATTTTACAATATTACTGTTTATTACACATATAAATGTGACTGATGTCGAGATCAAGACTTGCAAGAAGGATACTTGTAAGAGGGAATAAATGGATGAATGGAAAATCAACAGTTTTTAGTTATTCATATTTTTTTGTAGTTACAAAAATGCGTCAAAATATGAATTTAGGCTATACTGCGAATATTTTAGGACTATGTAATGTTATTCATAAAACTAACGTTAGCAGCACATATATCTATAACATTAGGTTACATAATTTTAGCAGAACAAGAGGTCTATCTCTGCGGTAGAAGGTGAAACAGCCGGAAAACGTATACACTTATTGCCCTATAGCCTTCATCTGTTTATGAGACTCCTTTAAGGCTGTGACATTCAGGGATATGAGATATTTTTGTCTCGGTCACTTATCGATCCCAATCCTGCTTGTCTCCAGTCTAATTTTATGCCGACTAGTTCCAGTGCCGCTTTAGACAAACAAACTGTATTTAATCCGTAGTGACAATCTGGGTCAGAATCACGGTAATTCCTACAGATTAAAGTCACCGCGGTGTCAAATTGCTCTTTCGGGTAATTTCTGTCTAATTTCACCCTCAACCGCGCATCGACGGCTGCTCAGATTATGCTAAATAAGGATCATCCCTTTTGTTTCCTCAACTTCTTGGAAAAAACACAAAGCTATAATCTGATCCCTTCACTGATTCCACTTGACCTCAATCGCTCTCCGGTGTCGCGGCGCGAGAGCTTTCATATAAAGTTTTGACAGGACTCATTATCTCCTTTGAAGCATTTGAAGCATAAAATGCATCTAGGGTGCGCATGGGGATCCAGCAGATGCTGGCGATTGGAGACGAGATAGCGCTGATCTTAATGTCCCTCTGTTAATTGCTGCTGTAGGCGCATGGCTAATATGACCAGAGTCTCATTCTGCGACGCATCTTGATACTGGTTCCTCTGGCTAAAGCTATCATCTCACCAGGAGATAGAGGACAAGAGCAAAGAGAGGAGTCTCTCCTGTGGGTGAATTAAGGCTAATGGAGTTGAGTTTTGGTACTCTTGATTCGTGATACAAAGGCCCTCCGGTGTCTCTTAGCAAAAACCAAAATGATTCGGCCTTACTGAAGTAATTAAACACCTTCCGAGACAGAATGATGGGATATGATTACAATTCTGAAGGCTAAAAGCCGTTCGCCAGCTTGCACAGAGCTGCAAGCGATGCTCGTGAGCGTGATGCAAGCGTTAGCGGAGTAGCTTACGTGACAGTAATTGTGCCTCCAGCCCAATCGCAAATTTAATAATGCCGCATTGCAAACAAGTGTTTAATCCAATGGGGGAATCTATAGTGCGTGTGGGAAGTTTCACACAAGCCCCAGACTTTGTATGATAGCGCAGCTTCTCCAAAGACCGGGTCCATTTCCCAAAAGCATTGCTGGCTAACTATGCTTGCATGTTCCATCGCTACCAACATAGTTCAGAGATTCACAGTTTCTTTAAACATTTGCAAACTAGTGTTTGGGCTATTGACCTTTTGATTAATAATATAGTTTTTTTTTTTATTAGTGAACTTATATCTATGATAATCTGTGATTAATTACAATTTAAAATCCACTCCACTACGTGTGCATGACAACATTAATGACGGTTGACATATATATGTATGTATATATACAGTATGTGTGTTTGTTTGTGTGTGTGTGTGTGTATATATTAAATATGATCAAATATCTAAGCTATACAAAAGCATATGGAACATCTATCTATAACATTTATCCATCCATAAACCTTCAAACTTCAAGGCCTTCGAACCAGTATTTGTCGAGCAAGCATTCAATGTTAAGTAGGAAATATGTTGCTTTTCTATTACAGCTATTTGAATTTCAATTCACCGTAATTCTACTGATTTAAATGCATTCCATTGCACAGCTCTGAGAAATACTTGAATCTGATTGGTCAAGTCAAGTCACCTTTTATTTGTATAGCGCTTTTAACAATACAGACTTAGTATCAATCTGGAGAATAGAGCGTCAGAATTGTATAAAATTGGTCAGTCAGGACATTCTGAGGTATGTTATTCCATACCTTGCTAAAGTAAGCGTTATACTCTTGCAAGTTTGTCGGTTTGTCTTCATTGCATCTGCTTCATGTCAGAATCCGTGATAAAAGTCTGTGATAACAACCGAGTGGACGCACATTATATTCTCAATTCAAAATTCAATCGTGTACTATCCTGCAGCTCACTATATGGTGCCCCAGTTGATGATACAGACATCCTAAGAAAACATGTCCTTTCACGTCCCGTGGGAGAAAGTAAGTCGCACTACATGACTAAATGGTCACCGAATAACAGAACTATCCCTTTAAATTCATTACAACTGAGAAACAATCGGTTGCGTTAACCGGGAGCCTATACGTCCGCTTGGGTTGCAACTTATTCGCAAAATGTAACTAGAATTCTTCAAAAGCGTCTCTAGGACACAGTGCTTTGCCTTCGGCCCTCTGCATGACCCGCGCGGCTGCAAACAGGACATGACATCAAGCGTTTCCGTCCACGCACTTGTATTTTCACTTTTCTTCGGGACATTTCATCTCCGTCTGGCAGCCATTTCACAGCTTCGACAGACCCGACGTCTCTTCCGTTCAAGGCCTCATGTCACGAGCCGCATTCCGCCTATCGCCCTGCTTTTAATATCCCTTACATGCGCATGCCTATCCGTGCACTCTGCGGATCCATCAATAATTACAGGCGTTCACTTACGATGCAGCAGAGGGCAGATGCATTCCCTGGCCGTTGCATTAAGCGAGATTGATCTGTGAGCGTCCCGTGACACCTCAGGGGCGTTTAAAACGCGATCTCTCCTAAGCAGAGGGGGCAGAGAGGACTCCGCTAGGTTCGTCTCCCTTGAAGACATTACGGCCCATTCTCGGCTTACAGGGCACAGCCATTCAAGCCGGCTGAGATCGCCAGCGGCCGGCCCGATTAAGGTTTCATCCCGCAAATATTCATGTGCATTTAATGATCCCACATCACTTCATTCCACATGAATTATGAATATGATGAGTCAAAAAGACATTTGCGCTGGAGAGAAGAGCGGAGGAGGAGGAGGAGGACGAGGGAAACTGGGACAGAGGTTGAAGTCACCAGCGAATAATCGCGCCGATACTGGTGATTTTCCCCAAGGTTAGCGACGAGGGTGCATGCGGCGCGTGACGTAGCTGATGGCCTAGATCTGGGGATCTCCACAGCTCGTTTTTGGTGGCCAACCTCGCTCGGAGCCATAAACCCTCGCGTCACGTTCGGCTAAAGTAACGCTGGCTGGCTACAAACACTCTAATATGATAGAGACGTGGATGCCAGAGTGCACGTCTTAATCATGTTAAGTGTAACAGTTGACATTTCGGTCCGCCCAGGGCTGCCTTGGACACATTTTAATCAGGAATTCAATACGCTTAAGTGGCCTCTTAATATAAACAAACTAGAAGTATTCTGAGCTCACGTACTTTAGCATTCGAATGGAGTGTTGGCGATTAAAGAAAGGGAACGATCTTCGCCAGAATCTTAGAAATGTACTCTTTGCGTTTTCGTATTCGTTTCGTATGGTTTTGGGCTTCTATAGCCTGTAGGTAGACCATTTTCAAAAAAAAATAAAATGTCTATGATGGTTACAAGGGAGAACATTGCTTTTGTCATGGTGCGATCGCAAAGTGAATAAATAAATAATTAAAATAAAATAAATACAATATCATTACAGATGAATAATTTTTGAAATATTGCTAATTTTATGAATAAATTTAAATATAGTGCGCAAAATATATTGCATACAAAATAAAAGTTTTTGTTTGCATAATTTGTTGCTAATTACAGACAAAAGTTTTGACGCGCTCTGCCTGACTGAAACATGGCTGAAACCTAACGATTACATCAGTTTAAATGAGTCGACTCCATCAGGTACTTATATAAGCACGAGCCCCGCCGGTCAGGTCGAGGTGGAGGTGTTGGAGCTATATATCGTCAGGAGCTAAATGTTACTCAGAGAACTGGAATTAGCTATAACTCTTTTGAACTGCTTGATCTTAATGTTACGCTTTATGGATGCTACAAAGAAATCTCTGTTATCTCTTTCTCTTATCTCTGTGTATAGACCACCAGGACCTTATGTAGATTTTCTTAAGGAATTTGCTGATTTTATTTCAGACTTAATAATTAATAAAGACAGAGCACTTATTATCGGTGATTTCAACATTCATGTTGACGACCCAAATAATACAGTAGGAGCTACTTTCACAAATTTATTAACATCTTTTGGGCTAAAGCAAAATGTAATCGGCCCAACTCACTGCTGTAAGCATACATTAGATTTAATTATTTCGCATGGCATCGATGTTTTAGACCTAGATATCTTACCTCTAAGTGACGATATCACTGATCATTTCCTTCATATCCTATAAACTTTCTGTAAGTGAGATTAACCGAGCCGCACTCGTTACCAACTGGGTAGAACCATTATCCCAACCACTGTAGATAAATTCACAAATAACCTACCAGATCTATCCGACCTGCTCCGCAAACCTGAGAAAGCAGATGATCTTGAGCAAATGACCAGCAGTATGTGCAGTATCTTCACTCGCACATTAGATACTGTCGCTCCCATCAAGTTAAAACAGATTAGAGAGAATAAAAGTGTACCATGGTACAATAGTCATACACACTCTCTAAAAACAGCTACTGCGTTCACTAGAACGTAAGTGGAGAAAGACTAAGCTAGAGGTTTTTAGAATTGCCTACAAGGACATTATGTGCACTTACAGACAGTCACTAAAAGCAGCCAGAGCCGAGCACCTCCGTAAACTCATTGAAAGCAACCAAAACAATCCGAGATTTTTATTTAGCACAGTGGCTAGATTAACAAATGATCGGTCAGCAACAGAACGCTGCACACCCTCTCAGTTAAGTAGCAATGACTTCATACAATTCTTCACTAATAAAATAGATAATATCAGACTTAAAATAACAGAAAATCAACCCTTAACTTTGTCCTATAGTCCAGCCTCACTCAGTACCCAGCAAATTCAGTTACAGTGTTTTGCAACCATAGGACAGGAAGAGTTCAATAAACTAATCACTAAGTCTAAATCTGCCACATGTGTATTAGATCCTATTCCAACTAAATTTCTGAAAGATATATTACCAGCAGCTGGTGAACCTCTTCTAAATATTATTAACTCCTCCCTATCGTTAGGTCACGTACCCAACCCATTCAAATTAGCAATTATTAAGCCTATGATCAAAAAACCACAACTTGATCCTAATGAACTATCTAATTACAGACCGATATCAAATCTCCCATTTATATCAAAAATATTAGAAAAAGTTGTGTCAGCGCAGCTATGCTCCTTCTTACAGATGAATGATGTCTATGAGGAGTTTCAGTCAGGTTTAGACCGCACCATAGCACAGAAACCGCATTAGTTAAAATCACTAATGACCTGCTCTTATCCTCCGACCGAGGCTGCGCTCGCTACTAGTTTTATTGGATCTCACTGCTGCATTTGACACTATAGATCATAATATTCTCCTGGAGCGTTTAAACACCGCTGGTTTACAGGGACAGGCTTTAAAGTGGTTTAAATCATACCTATCAGACCGTTATCAATTTGTAGATATAAACGGAGACCGCTCTACTACAATGCCCGTAAAGTATGGTGTGCCTCAAGGATCAGTTTTAGGCCCCTTACTGTTCTCTATATACATGCTGCCCCTGGGGAACATTATTAGAAAGCACAGGGTTAATTTCCACTGTTATGCAGATGACACACAGCTATACATTTCATCTAAGCCTGATAAGTTATCAGAAATGTCTAAATTAACAGAGTGTGTTAAAGACATAAAAGACTGGATGACTAGAAATTTTCTTCTATTAAACTCTAATAAAACAGAGGTGCTCCTTATCGGACC